>NC_040036.1:42033078-42065255 GCF_003713205.1 Coffea eugenioides | reverse complement strand
CGATCAAAGAGCATCTCGGGTCAGTCCCTCGATCAAAAGCATTCTCGGGTCAGTCCCTCGATCAAAAGCATTTTCGGGTCAGTCCCTCGATCAAAAACATTTTCGGGTCAGTCCCTCGATCAAAAGCTCATTCGGGTCAGTCCCATGATTCAAATATTATTCGGGTCAGTCCCACGATTCAAAGCTTATTCGGGTCAGTCCCGCAATTAAAGCTTGTTCGGGCCAGTCCCATGATTTGAATTTCCTTCTCTAGTCAGTCCCAATTTTAAATTTCTGCTCGGGTCAGTCCCGTTTTACTTTCCTGTTTGGATCAATCCCATTTCAAAAAAATCAAAAAAAATCAAAAAAATCAAAAAAATCAAAAAAAATCAAAAAAAATCAAAAAAAATCAAAAAAAAAAATGTTAAAGAGGTCGATCCTCATTTCAGAAGCGTCCATTGCAGCCGAATAACGCAGGTAAGTATTTGGTGTCTACTTCTTTGTCTCAAGTTTTTTCAAAACTCAGACAAAGAGGGGCAAACTGTAGACACCAAATTTTTGGTGTAATTTCTTTTACTTTTTATTCTCATTTGTCGTGGTTGCTTTTAGTTTTTTTTAGTTTCTAGTTTTTATTTTTATTTTTAAGTTTTAGCGTAGAAAAATCATGTAAAAAGAAAAAAGAAAATTGCCCACAAAATATGTTTTATGTCTTCTAAATTTAATTTTTGGCATTTTGGTTTATTTTTGTTAATTTATTTTGAAAAAAAAGAAAAAGAAAAAAAGAAAATGATGAAAATTGATGAAAAATGGAAAATTGTGTTTTTGTTGATTCTAGTTTATTTAGTTTCTACCCAATGTTAATTAAATTACTTTTTTTTGTTGTTTTTGTTGTTTGTTATCTATTTTTATTATCAGTTTTATATTAATTTCAAAAAGGGAAAAAATCAAAATCAAAAAAATCACAACTCCACTTCTGCCGAATCCATTTTTCCACTCCATATACTAGCACCTTCCTTCCTTCTGCCGGTTCCATTTTCCACTTCACATTCCAGCACCTTCCATCCTTATTGCCGGTTCCATCATCCACTAAGGCACACTACTCCCAACTCACTACAGCAGAAGAGAGGACTTCGGTTTCATTTGGTCGGCCACAATCCGAGAGAGAAAAGTGAGTGTCAAACCATTTCCTCTTTCAAAACACTAAAGCCGTGAGTGTTGTGTGAACCTGAGAAGTAGAAGTGGAGTGGAGAGCTTCGGTATTGACACCACCGACTGATGAGGAGCTGGAGTGATTAGTTACTTAGGTAATATCGACCAGAGAGACAAAGAGGGAGCCGCACCTTGCATCGGAAAAAAAAAGAAACTGGAGAGCTGCAATCTTTCTGGTTTTTGTCCGTGAGCTCGAAGGAAGAGAGGGAGAAGTTGTGCGTGAGTTCCCTTCGTTTCTTTTGAACCTCCACTAGCTGCAATCATCTTCCAACCAACACCATTTTCCATTTCCTCTCTGCACCAACTTACCCCAGTCCGCAACCAAACACTCCCTCTCCAGCCTCTGCCTCGTGATCATCGACCATGAAAGTGAGAGAGCTGCACCCGGCAAGCTGAGACTGAGAGTGAGGGAGAGCCGAAGTCTTTGCTCTGTTTTTTTTCTGTTCGTGAGTTAAAGAAAAGAGAGTGAGACTTACGGTTCTGCAACAATTCCATCCGTGAGTTGGGGAGGAGTTTGAGTGCCAAACTTCCTTCATCTTAGTTGCGAGCTTGAGCAAGAAAAAGGACGGACTAGCAGGCTGCATTCTGGTTAGCCGAGAGGGAGAAGTATTGCAGCCGCTTGTTGTGTGAGCTCGGTCTTAAGCTGAGCGCACAACAACATTTCCCTGCCTTGGTATCACCGACAAGGAGAAACCAAAGAACCATCTCCACCGCAAACCACGGCACTTCATTTTTCATCGTGAGGCATCCGAGAGCAAGGGAGGAAACGCGAGTTGAAATCTTCTGTCCGTTTTGTTCTGACCGTGAGCTGGAAGAAAGGCAGAGAGAAACCGTGAGCAAAACTTCAACCAGCTGCAACCGTTTCCAGCAACTCCAACATTCCACCTCCACCAGTTGAAGCCGCTACACCAAACCAGAACCAGCAAACCTGTCGCGTGCGTGAGAGCCGAAAGGGAGCAGAAATTTTTCAGATTTTCGTGTGTGGTCTTAGCTTGCTTTGAGGTAAATTTTCTGGACAAAAAATGGATAATCAGAGGTAGTTTAAGCCAGCCGTGACCTTGCATGTGTTAATTTGGGTAATTAGATGATGAAACCAAAGCTGTGGAAAATTTCTGTTTTGGTTAAAAACATTTCTGCCGAGGAGCTTGCTTGGAATTGTAGTTTTTATTTCTGACTTTATGCAACAATCTGAGTTGGATTAAGTGTCTAACTAATCAAAACCAAGAAGTTTAAGTCATCTAGTAATATGCATGTGAGGTTAGGCAGTCGGATGATGATATTAAGCCATTAGAAATTTCTGTTTTGGATGTTGATGTTCCAGCCGAGAGCTGAGATGAAAATGCAATTTTATTTCTGATTCCCTGTGATAATCTGAGCATGAAATGGAGCTGGACTAACTGGATTTTGGATGATTATTAGGATTAAGGCCTTGCATGATCATTTCATGAAGCCGGATGAAGAAATAAAAAGCTAAGGAAATTTTGTTTTGATGGAAAGTGACTGCCGAGAGGTTATCTTGCTAATGTAGCCTCATTCGGTTTAGTTTTTCTGTTTTGGAGCCTTAATCTTGATTAATTAGTAATGACAAGTTAATTAGGCCTGCATGTAGTTGACTAGTAAGTTTTAAAACAGGGGAATAAAAATTCAAAAGTGCAATCTGCCTTAAGGCAAGATCATCCGGACCAAACAGAAAAATTTCTGGAAATTTTGATGGTTGTGGATATTATTTGAACTTGATTTCTGAGCTGGAATTATTCATATGCTAGCTTGATACGTGCATAAGGAATTTAAGAGTTTATAAGCATGTCCAAACCAGAAAATGAAATAAAAATAGTAAGCTCTTAACATAATTATTCAACCGAGGTAAATTCGGATTCATGCCCAAGCACTTGCTGGAAAATGCATTTCAACTTGCCAAATCAGTTTTATATGTTCCAGATTTTTCAACTTGCTAAACGTACTTTATTTGTGTTTGCACTGGATTTTGCTCAGTTTTTCTTTCTATTTGTTTGGATGATGGCTTGCCGCCTAGTTTAAAGCCTTGTGTTTGGATTCGATTGTGTTTGAAAGCTGGATTTTGTAAATTGCCGAAAGGATGTTTACTGCACTTTGTTTCTTGCTTTCGTGGTTATTACCTGCTTCCTTTGAGTGTAGTGGAGAAGGATACTTGACTCACAGTAGCGAATCGGTCAAACTTGATTTTAATAGGGATCTAATGGTTCAATTTCATAGTTATTAGTGGTTCTTTAATTTTTGTTTTTGAAGAATTTGTGTTGTTTGATTTACTATTAAATTGGTACATTAATCCTTTGTTTGGTGGTTGTAGCTCCAATTTAGAACCTTTTCCAACTTATTAGCACCACAAAAGGGGACGGTATACTTTCTTTTATCTTTTTTGTATCTCCCTATGTGATCCAACTTGCTAAATGAAAATTGCATGCCTACTTGGTTTTCTTAAATGTTTATTAATGCCTTTCATTTATTTACTTTTATTTCATTTTCAAATCTTTCTTTTATTTTCATTTATGGGGTATGTGTACACCTCTTGGCCTGTAATAGATAGGGCATAGCAAGTAATTTGGTCCATTTTCCCTTTCCCCTTTGTTTTAGCTAGTAAATGTAATAGTTAGGGCTTTAATCGTCTTATTTGTCTTGCATGCTTAGTTACTATGTGTTAATTTGCTTTGTTAGGCTATTGCATCTAGTCGAGCATGCTAAGTGTTATGTGCTACGTGTTATAAGTGATTTTGCATGTCTACTTGCTTTCTATATTTATAAATGAATGTGATGGATGAATGTACGTTTCCGCTAGTCCAATGCTAGTCGGAATTCGTAGAATGGGCTAGTCCAACGCTAGACCCTTAGGGATTTCCCCTCGTTAGTACATGTTTGCATGTTCACTACATTTCATGCATTTTTTTAGTTTTTATGGCATTTTGCATGCCCCTCGAACCCCTTTTCCCTCCATTTTAGGCCTTTGCATTTCATGCTAGTTATAGAGTCCATTTGCCTGAGAAACCCCCTTGGGTAAGGGAAACGAGCGAGTGTGGCTTCAAAATAGCCTTAGCACGCTAGTTTTTCCTTCTAATCAAAGGGAAAATTAAAATCACAAAAACTAGAGGTCATTCCCGTACCCGACCTGATGCATTCCTCTAAGTTCATGCATTTTCATATCATTTTCTCACTATTTTCCTCACTAATTATATATTTTAAATCCACATGTCATATTTACACACTCATTCACTTTCTTTACTTTTCACTTCACACATTGCACCTATTTTACTTATATATTTACTATTTTCATTCACTTGCACACGAGCATTTATATTTTTATTCATTTGCACACAAATAATTTCAAATTGCACACATGCACCTTTTTCCTACACTTTGCACACTTACACTCTCATTTGAGTCCTCATTTGCATCGTTCATGATTTTCTATGAGGTATTTCCTTATTGACCTTCACAATTCATGTGAATGGGATCAAAAGCCTCATCAGAGACATTTCTAGACTTAAGATTGCATTTCTCATCCATTAGTCATATCCAATTTGCAATACATACTTTGGGTAGAAAATATAGGAAAATAAGGGTTAAATCACGCAACTAGCCTTGGCTAGGTCGAAGGGGTGCCTTGGATTTTTATCCTTGCCTTCCCCTTCGTCAAATGTGACTCCCGAACCTTTTTCTTTGTTTGCGTGGACTAGGAGTCGTTTAAAAAGGGTTTTCTTACTTTTCTCTTTAAAAATTTCATTTTTTGGGTGACTTGGTACACCCTAACTCTATACCAAGTGGCGACTCCATTTTTCATATAAAAACCCTTTTTGAACTATTTTTCTTGGGTCAAATCGTCGCATTTTCAAAAGTCCCATTTAGACCCATTTTTGTTTTTATCAATAAAATTCATTTTCCCAAATCAATAAATTCACAAAAAAACAATCATTTTATTTTTTTACCAAAAAGTGGGGCGCGACACACATTGTTTAACCCCCGATAGTCTATATACAATCTCAAGGTCCCATCTTTCTTCTTCACATACAACACAGAGGCTCCCCAAGGAGATCCACTCTCACGGATAAACCCTCGTTCCAATAAATCTTGTAACTGTAACTTCAATTCCTTAAGTTCCGCAGGTGCCATCTGATATGGGGTTTTAGAGATAGGTGACGTCCCAGGTAACAAATCAATCTTGAACTCTATCTCTCTATCTGGAGGTAAGGTTACTAACTCATCAGGAAATACATCCGGATATTCATTCACTACCAGTACATCCTCTACCCTCAACTTATCGGTGGGAGTGTTTATAAGAAAAGTTAGGAACCATTGTGCCCATCTACTTAGAAGTTTCCAAACCCGAATACCCGAAATCAATGCAGATGAGGTTAGGCTACCCCTTACATCTATCCTTAAAGTCGCCTCCCCTGGTATACGTAATTCTACCACTTTCCTCTTACAGTCAAGTTAGGCATCATACTTAGCTAACCAGTCCATTCCCAAAATAACGTTGTACCCCTGAATAGCTAAGCTTATAAGAATCCCCAATAGCATCCTCTCTCCTACCCAAATTTCACAATCAGCATACATCATACTAGCGATCAAACATTGGTTTCCCGTAGGAGTACTAACTTCCAATTTGTAAGGCAAGCTAACAGGTTTTATATCAATTCCGCACATAAAATCAGGGTTAACAAAGGAATGGGTGGCACCTGGGTCTATCAAAATCCTAGTTAGACGATGAAAGACAGGAATCGTACCTTCCACCATTTCAACGGAATCTGGGACTGGGCGTTGCTCAAGTGAGTACACCCGCGCAGGCACCTTCGGCTTTGTCCCTTCCATTTTGGACTGCCCCGAGATAGCCTTCGATGATTGGGTAGTTACTCTCGCCTCCCGAGGTAACACCGGACAGTTAGCTATTTGATGCTCCGCACTTCTACAGCGTAAGCATTTTCTTTCCTTCCTCCAACAGTTGTCCTCGGTGTGGTTTGGTTTAGCAAAAAATCCACAAGGACCACGAGAAATCGAGGCTGAGCTCCCCTGTGAGGCACTTCTCTGTTGGCTTTGTCCAGTTTGACCACCTCTTAGTGGAGTTCCTCGTGCCATTCCCGGTAGCCTTCCTCCTCCGGCTCTCTTCCGAACTTGGGAGGGGTACCCTTATCCCCCTGTGACGAACTACTCGCAGGAAATCCTCGTTTCTTCACTTGAAAATTCCTGACTTGGAGCCTTGCATTTTCCACTCGCAAAGCTTTCTCCACTGCCTCACTGAATGTATTAATCTGGGCTACCGCCAGATCCTTTTGAATTTTCACATTTAGCCCCTGAATAAATCGTCGCACCCTCCTTTGTTTAGTTATAATAAGTTCAGGAGTGAACTTAGACAGTCTAGTAAATTGGCTCTCATACTCGGCCACCGATTGAGCTCCCTGGCGAAGCCTAATAAATTTGTCATCTTTCTTTTCTTGAACCAAGGGCGGAAAGTACTTCTCATTGAATTCTCTCATGAAATTTATCCATGTTCTTGATGTTTGTTCTCTTTCCCACTTCATCCGTATCACATTCCACCAAGAACGAGCAGCCCCCTTCAATTGGAAGACAGTAAAAGTGACTTGCCTCCCCTCACTATAGTGTAAGGTTGCAAATATATTTATCATTTTCTCCAACCACCTTTCGGCCACGTCTGGATCTGGCCCTCCCAGAAATTTTGGTGGGGAGAACTTTTGGAACCTTTCGAGGGCTCTGTCCTCACCCTCTAGATGATTGCCAGGGTTACCATGTTGATGAACAGGGGGTTGGCCCTGGTGTTCCACTACGTGGGCCAACAAGTAAGTCATTCGCTGAATAGCAGCGGCTACCTGGGCGTTAGGGTTAATTCTAGGCTCAGGATTTAGTTCAGGCATGGTTTCACGACTACCCCCTTCAGTCGCATGTTGCCTAACTCCACGTCCACGACCCCGACCACTACAAGTACCCTCTATCGATAATATCCAATCTAGGATCGAAGCACAAGTATAATATTAAAGCAATATATAAACGTAAACAAATAACAAGAAATAGGCACCAAATAGAAGCATTTATACATATAACACACAGAGGTATCAAACAAGTCATACAGTAGCATACAAAAGTAATCCCATGACAGTAGCGGGGTCATCCCAAAATACAATATACAAGGCTCGGTCAAAACACAAAAGCAGCTAACTTATAGCTTCCCTAACTATACCCCACATGGAATCAAAACATAGCTCGAAGGAGCTCTAACCTAGTTCCCTATTGAGCCCACGGATTCTTCCCCATGGCTAGAACTAGGTGTGTTCCCCTCTCCAGGTGCCCCAACACCCGGAGCCTCCACCAGTACGCTCGCCTCAAGCACCCCCTGGGCTAGCGTCTCACACTCGGTAATGATGCCGCGAGACCGATCCCTAACTTCCCTAACCACATTCGTAAGACGATTGTTGACTACTTGGAGCTGCTCCCTAAGAGTATTCGTCCGCTCTTGCTCCATGGCTATGTCCACCTGAAGCTCCTCAATCCGAACGGCTTGCATCCTCATGATGCCCTTCAGTCTAAGCATCTCAGTGTGATCCCTGGCGGCGGCACGTCTAAGCCGCTTTCTTTTGTCTAGCACCGCTACGACCACATGGTCGACGTAGGAATAGTTCTGGCAACGGCTACAACGTCGAGTCCTACTAGCGGTATACCAAAGCCGGATCGGACCTCCAGCCCTCTCTTGGTAATCGATGACGCGGAACCGCCTCCGTGACGGCTCACCTCCACTCCTACCAGATCCGTCCATGACCTAGAAAGATACACATAGTTCACAGCTTAGACAAAGTAACAACACCTAAGCACACCCTAACACAACTCCAAAGATTCTAAGGATCAAAGATATGGTTCGCCCAGGTTATTTCTAAACCTAGGCTCTGATACCAACTGTGACAGCCTCACATTCCCCTAAGGCGTACCAAAGGGGTTAGCGAACTGTCTGCCCAACCCTCGCTACGACTACTAAGACGGTTATACACAAACTAATACATTTCAAAATATATTAGCGCTCTTAAACAATTCAACAACCATGAAACGGAAAATGAAAATCAAAACTGAAGATGAATAGTGCCTGCCACGTCACAGTCCGGCAGGATATGTGACGCCCCATTTCTCCCAAGGGCGAACCTGAGGGTATCAGCGGGACGCCTGCCTAGCTCTCGCCAGGACTCACTCACTCGTATCTCTAGAAAATAACTTACATCCATAGAAAAGTAAATAACACGGCAATTCAAGCTTATAATATACATTAATGCCCAAACCAAGATACAAAGTTTCTATACACCAAAATACTTCATAGTGGTTACACTTCAAGTACAAATCACCCTAGTCAGGATATAGCGCGAGTACAAATTCAAAATTCAAAATAACTAGACTACGCTAGTCTGTACATATCTCACGCCTCGCTCGTACCCCCTGTAAGGAAAACAAATGGCGTGGAATGAGCTAAAAGCCCAGTGAAATTCCAGACACATAAACAAATAATGAGTTCAATACATTAACCATCGATAGCAAATAATTCCAGAAACATGACAATATAAATCAATAATAACATTCATTAAAAGGATACGTGCTCACATGGAGCCATTCATTCATTCATTCATTCTCCTTTCATTTCCTTATTCCTCTATTCGTTTGAAAATGCGTTTTGATAAGTAAAACCCTTCATTTACATTGACATTCGTTCATTCATTTCATTTCACCCCCTCCTGGACGTTGGCCAGGCTCCACCAGACTACAAGGTAATACTCGAGTATACCAAACATTCACCTAGGGTCACCAAATCGCCCGACCAAGTCCGCTTCTGGCTCGAGTCGACCGGCAACGAAGGGCAAGGGTCCAGTTCAGCCAAACGGCTTACATTCATGCGCAACTAGCATTTAATTATTTAATCATTGAAGATTTCACAGTCATTTAGGTCGAGTACGATAAAGTATACACTCGCCTAGAAAACTCATTTTAAGCAATCATTGAAGACATTTAACATGTTATTATTCGTTCATAACAAGTCATATAATCAAGAACAAGCCACATAGTCAATGAAAATATAACAAACAAGGAACACTCACCTATTTACGTAAAATAATGTCCAAAATATCCTTTCAAATAACACCCTCAATCACCAAGGAACCCTAATATAATCAAAAGAATACATTATGGTTCAACCATCAAAGATGTAAGTGATTCAAAGAAAATTTGAATACATACTAGTATAAAGTATAAATATGATTTTGGTAGTGAAAAGAGGACACAAGTAATAAGTAAAATATTTGTAAAACTTATGCTCACTCGTAAAACTTTAAAATCTCCATTTGAGTCGAAGTGACAAAGAAAACGTATTTCTATGAGTCGAAAATTTCATTTTTTCAAGGGTACCAATTTTGGCTAAGTTCTAATGTATATACCCCAATAAAAGATGACGCAAATACCCTAGATGGTTCAAGTGGTATTCGCTCTCAAGCCTTACTCAAGTCGCAAGTATCTCTACCTAGTTCTTGAGCGTAAATTTGGGCAGCACGCCCTTTGTATTTACCTATTTTTCAGCCATTTATGGCTTCATTGTTTTCCTCAATCAGTCCCAACATTATACACAACATAACTGCATTCCAATAGCCGTTCAATAGGCTCCATGTCATATGATTACCAAACCAAGCTAAAAAAATTGACCGGAAATGAAGTTTAAGGCCTAAAATCAAAGGCAGATTTGACGTCACTTAGCGTATCGGACACAACCGAAGCTACGCCTATTGGATTGGGATAAAATTTATACCGTTTCGAAGCTAAGACAGAGAGATACAAATTTGATGAAGACTACCTAGTCTAGTTCATAGTGTATCTAGGTCAAAAGTCCGGATTACAGAACCAAAATCTCACATTCGGGATAGTTAACCGCACTATACGTAAACGACAATAACTCAGGTTACCGAAGTCCGATTGAGGTGTTTTCAGTTGTGTTGTAAATATAAAACATAGGGCTAAAAGTTTCATGTTTTGGTCAAAGACTGGTTTGGTACGGATCAAGATGAAAAACGCAGCCAACATGAGGAAATGTTAAAACTGTCTGCTGGACGCTACCTAGGGCAGTCTCAGGGGAATTTTAGTTTTTTCATGAGCTACAGTGCTCTGATTGGGTTGAAATTTTGTAGGAAACTATAAAACATCATTATATACAACTTTCATGTTTTTTGATAAGCCTAATTCGGCCTATTTCATGGTGAACTAAAACCGGGCAGAACAGGGTGTACCTTAACTTCAATTCTGGAAATTTGCTACAATCAAGGTATAAATCTCATTTTTAGCTTGAAACCATCACTACCACCTCTTATACCAACTTATATACATCATATACCACCCATACACCAAGTATGATAAGTGAATCATTCAAACCCTAACTCAACATCCCAACATATCATTTAACCCATGAACTTTTTCCCATAAATCCATCAAAACTACAACTTTAACCTTCTAGTTTACACATATAAGAAGTAGAGGGAAGTTTCTTACCAAATTCACCTTACTCCCTATGTCAAGAAGCTGCAAAGACCTTCCTCTTCCCAAATCACTCCACCAAAACCCTTAAGCTTCCTTGGAGGTCAACTTTTGTGGAGGAATTTGCAAGATTATCGGTTGAAGCTCAAGATTGAGGCTTGAAATTGAAGTGCAAAAATGAATTTTTCTCTCCCTTTCCCCCTCTCAAGTTTTGGCCAGCAATATACAGAAATGAAGAAGAAACAAAGCTCTAGAAAAGATAAGAAGGTTGGAGTTAATTTGGTCAAAGGTTTGACAAGTGTCACAATTTAATTGGAAGTCAAAATTTTCTTTTCTCTCTTGTTTTTGTGGTCCACATTTTCGTCTGAAAGGAGAAGATATTTAGGGCTAATTTGTTCAATTAATAACAAGGGGATTAAGGTAATAAAGTGGTGTTCAAGTGGTGCACTCATTCGGTAACAAACGGTACCCGTCGGTTCAACCCGTTTTTCCTTATTTCACGCGTACTAGGATTTTCACTTATTATTATCACCTCTAATCACACACTTAATATCATCTACAACTCACTCTTAATCACCAAATTTGATCCACACTCCGTACCGATTAGTCACATGACGAAAAGGCGTAAAAACCCTTACTCGCGCTAACTTGAAAACGGAAAGGATAAACCCTTAATTCTATGTTCATTTACATTTATTGTGGGGTGATTGGGTAGTAGGACTATTATAAAATAATAATTTCCAAATAATTGCCAAAAGGGAATTTTGAAGAAAATTATAAGGAATTTGCAAGTCCTCACAGGATATACGGCCGGATTCCTGGCCTGATTGGAGGCAGTAGCCAACTCAAAACTTTTTGAAATTTCCCTAGCATATCCGGTCGAAAACTGGCCGGATAGTAGGCCGAGTTCGATGAACAGTACCCCGCCAAAAAAATTTTTCTTTCTTCGTTGGAATTCCGAACACGATCGAAACTCTACCAAAACATATAAACTTTATCTAGCCACTAGAGATCATACATTCACAAGTATATATGCCACACCACATGAAGAAACGCTTTTATGTATACACACGTGGGTACGTTTACAAATCAAAAGTGTCATTGAAATGAGATACATTTAGGGATCCAACTTTCGAGGAGCTATAAAAAAGAACAAAAAAATATCAACTAGCTCAACTCGCTTCCAAAATCATGGTTTCCAAAAGTTGATCCTGTAAGGAAAACAAAATTAACGAGGGGTGAGTTTTCGCTCAATGAGGTACCAACGGGTTATATAGTCATGAATCACAGAAGTACACTTTAACAATCACATGAGCCTTACTTACATACCAAGGAACATCACATTTAAAGGATACGAATGGCACTTAAGTGCCAATTTCCCATCTTTTCATTACTTGATCTCAACTTGTTGACACTCTGCTAACATTCGAAGAAACGAACATGACCGTAGACTTCACTTTACACCAATTTCCTTCCACCATACATTACCCTTACCAGGCCCGAACACCTCGCAGAATCAGAGAGGGTGATACTCGAGTATACCATAAAGTCGAGGAGATAACACTCCACTCGACGAACAGTACCCCATGGTACGTTATCTCATCGACTTGCCGGCTCGACTCGATTAACGACCAATGAGGTTTGAGCTCAGATATCACAGTAAAGTCGTTGGACACATGCTCCAAACGACACCAAACCATGTACAGGTAACAATCGCACAGTTATACAAATAAGAGAACGGGAGTGATAAAGTACACTCTCGTCTCAAAAATGGAATTCACAGTCATTCAGTCCAAAGATTCAAGTACAACAACCATGTAAGTATCAAATCATCCAATGGTACACTCACCCGTTCAAATAAAGCACGTTCTCAAATTTCCGTCCGACGTATGCCTCGGATTAGCGGCACGTCCTATAAACAAGTAAGAAATAACAATTGAGACCCGAACACGAGTCGAATACCTATTCAAGGAACTACTAAAGCAAGACAAAAAGTAACGAGAATGGGAAATTAAGGAACATTTGGTGCTAAAAGCATAAACAACCCCACAACATTTCATTTCTACCCAATTTCAATTCAAACTCAAAGGAACTCAATATCCTCAAACTTTGGACAGCATTTCCCCTTAATTTCATACTTTTCCATCCTACAAATAACCACCAACAACACATACAATTTATAGGCTAATCAACACACTTAATGAATGTTACAATACCCTTCAATCTTAGCCACTTAAAGGCTCAACAACCAACCATAGCAAACCCTAATCTTGAAACCCTAAAACTGAAATTTGCCCTACAAGCGGAAATTTTTTGCAAACAACCACAACTAACATACAAGAGCTTCATTTTACACCATATCAAACTACCATTCCATGTCCCAACAATAATCATCTTATAAAATCAGAAAAATCACCAAAAATTCTAAAATTCATCAAACTCTACTTTAACGCATAAAATCTTCCACAAAATAACCTATTTAGCCACTACAACCCACTAATTAACCATTATTAAAGCAAAGAGAGAACTTTCTTATCCAACTTACCTCAAAACTCAAGAAAGCTAGCACCTTAGGGCTTCCCTTTCGAAACCACTCCACCACCTTCTTGGATTCCTCCTAGCAAGGGATTTCTATGGAATAATTTGAGGTTTGGTTGATTGATTCACAAGATTGAGCAAGAAATGGAAGGCAAAAGTTGAAGTTTCTCTCTTCTTTTCTCTCCAATGAAGCTCGGCCAAGAAGGGTTAGAAATGAAGCAATATTTTGGTCAAAATTAGTTGTAAGAAGGTACAAATATCTTGGTCAAAAGTCCATCCCCGAATAGAAACGCGACACGTGGCACCTTTTATTTTATACCTATCCTATTGTCTCTCGAAAGGTAATTATATCAAGTTGACTTCTAATTATCTCCTAACACCTAGTAAATTACTCCCTTAGTACAAAACTTAACCAAATCGTCGAAAATTTCACACTTAACGCACTAGCGGGTCCCACATCCAAAATTCCATACTATTGTCACATGAACTAACTTATACTAGGAAAATGATTTTAAAACTATATTTACTGATAAAAATATCTAGAAAATTTATACAGTAAAAGAAAATATAGAAAATACGCGCAAAGAAATAAAATAATGCCTAGAAATTAAGAAAAATTTCGGGTTCTCACATTATCTCACCACAGCAAAGTGGCTTTGTGCCAAGGAAATAGATTGCGGATAATTGTGTATTAGCTTATGAACTGTTGTTGATATTAACAAATCTAATCGGGGAAGGAATGTGTTTGATGCAAACTCGACCCAACAAGAACCTATCTTGAAGAAACGAATTGCACAGGCAGCGGAAGGATCTGTCTTGATCAGATTATAGATACAAAGATGGAACAACCTCGACCCCTCTAACCCATGAAATTGCGAACCTTGAATCTAATCGCAACCCACAACTTAATGAATTAGCGAACCAAGACTTATTGGTAGAACGTCGCCACAATTTAACGTGGTCTTGAATTGATAAGCCAAAACTTGAAAAAGGAGATTCTACTCACTTTGTATCAAGGGATGTTCCCAAGGAGCAAGAAAAAGTGACGCCCCCACTTCTCCCTAAGACGAACCAAAGGGTATCGGTGGGACGCCTGCCCAACTCTCGCCAGGACTCGATACAAATTCAATTCAAACTTAAGCGTAACTATCGATACTAAAAGTCAAAGATATAATGAAAGTTCGCTTCCTTAATAAACATTCAAGTCTTACATTACAAGATACCAAAAGTACATCTCATTCCCAATATATACAACCTCCAAAAGTTGTCTAGACAAATACATTCAAAATTCTAATCAAACGTCCACCAAGTAGACTTCTCCATAATTCCTTCCATTCCAGCTCCTGTTAAGGAAAACAAATCTAACGGGGTGAGCGAATGCTCGTGAGGCCAAGAAACACACATGCAAGCACGTAGTCCAAGTAATCACAACAATTATATAGTAAGTGAAGCTGTAAAGTTCGAGTAATTAACATCTCAAGTAGGAAAAGTAAGCAGAAACAATTCAAGGATACTGTAGCTAAATTCCACGTAGTCAGTCAAGGTCTTGATCAATTCCATGTTGATACCCCGTCAACCACATAGTATCAAATCCTATAGATTCACCACTTTCTTCGAATCTCGTCACCTTTACACCCCCTTACCGGGCCGGCTCATCAAAGTTTTGATATTACTCGAGTATATCATGGAAATACTATGCGAGTATACCAAGAAAGATCTCTCCAATAGATCATGCTTTACGAATATCTCATGGTTTGCTAAGCTTATCGACCAAGCCCGTGCTGGCTCGATTCGCAAAGCTAGCCAACGAGTTTAGGTGTCCTCCGAATACGAATACGAATACGAATATGAATATAAGTTGATGGGCAACGCTCCAATCGATGATTCAAAATGCGAATCACAAATACGAATCACATCCACATCACTTCGCACAAGGCGAATATGGATTCACATAACAAAAATTCGAATATAATTTCATTTGAAAGAGAACGAGTGCGGTAAAGTATACACTCGCCTCTAAAATTCCAAATTCACATAACGGATAAGAAGCAAGTCAAACACTTAGCAACAAATTCATGCACTTGACACTCACCAATTAAAATAAGGGAGTAAGTGCGCAAACAAGCTTTTAGGCATCCACTTCGAGATCCTCTTGAAGGTCCCCTTGAGCGCCTGAGCAAATAATAATTGACTATTACACACTATTACTTACAAACCCCTTGCTAACAAGGAAGATTGTACACTATTACAATACTAAGAAAATGTCATGAAAGATAGCCTTAATTATTCGAAAATCGAGACTCAAAAGTGGTGTTTAATAACACAAGAAAAACTGATTTCCTTCATGAAATCAAGTTTAAAACGATCAATCAATATCAAAGGATAGGGAAGAGTTTCCAAAAACTCATTTCCCATCAAGTTGGTAAAATTCAGTTTTAAGTGACAATCTTTGAAATTTCAGATTTTTCACTCAGTACGTCCAAAATTGGAAAACTTTGTACTGTTAGAAACTAGATTTAAATTTCTAAAAGTTCCTAGAAGACACTTTTCCAAGATTCTAAGCGGAAGGCATTCAAATTTCAGCCCAAAGTGGCTGATTTAAGCATACAAGACAGTTTCGGTCATGTTTTTTGGCAAACTTTGGAAATTCGGCAAAATTCACAGAAAGTGAACTAGCCTCTAAAATTCATACCATAACAAGAGTTCCAAACAGGGTTTCGAACACGACAAACAGAACTAAATTCGGAGTCTTGAGTATCAAGATATAGCAGTTCAAAGTTGGTAAATTTCCACTACTAAACAGTGAATTTTCCAGATTTGAAAGTAAACTTTGGGACATCATTTGGGTATCAAAATGGTCTTAGAATAACACCGAATTTTTTACAATTCAACCTCCATATGAGGCCTACTCCTCTATCAAATTTTACATAAAAACTCATACGGGAAGGTTGTTAACAAAACTACCAAAGTTTAGGAAATTCTTAATGCAAATCTGTCTTCTTGTTTTCTTTTCCTTTTCAAACACTTTGCACCATGAAATCAGTCTCATTTTGGTTCATTTGTGAAACCAAGGTCCAAGAAACATTTCATAAGCAATTGATAGTTGGTTGACATCAAAATTTCAAAATAAAACATTTCACAAACAACTAAACCAGTCGGCCAGCAAAAGGAAGGGTTTTCCAGCTTTGCCGCAGTTTGGAAATTGAACCATATTTCAGTCAATTCAACTTGGAATTGAGAATGGTTGGTGCGTTGGAAACTAGAATCATAAGGCTACATTTCATTAGAACAAATCATTTTCAAAATCAATTCATAAGTGAGAGAAAATAGAGTCACAAAATGCACCCTCTACCTTTCTCTCGGAAAGACCATCAGAACAGGACATCAAACTTTGCCGAATCACTATGGCTCACTCATTTCGAACTAGAAAGTGAATTTTATACCGTTGAAAAGCTACAAACGTCTAGTTTCAAATGACACAAATGGAACTCAATTTTGACTTCTGTACAAAGCGTTATGTTCGATCAAAATGGTACTGTTCAGACTGCCAGAACACATTTTCCAGTTTTCTTCAAATTTTGAAATTTGAAGTTTTGCTCAACCAATTCAAATGATTTTTGGTAGAAACTTTTTACACACCATATAGAACATATATACATCAGTTTCATAGTCATTTGAGCATAAAAAATTTGAAATATAGGCAAGGCAATAACAGGATAGATTCGGCCAGCATTCCTGCGCAATTTTCCTTTGGCCTTTCCTTCATTTCTCACCATAATCTTTTCATCTACACACATAACAATCATATTCAAGAAATTACACCTCAAGCCCGCTACATAGAGGTCACCACAAGATGCTAGCCTAACATTTAAAACAAGAAATTAAAAAACTTCCTCAAGTCCGCTAGCCTAATCCATGTGTAGGGTTCAAACCCTTGCAATTAAAGCTCCAACTTTGAAGAAAAATGGAAGGATTAGAGGAGATAATGGATACCTCTTGAACTCTTGAAAAATCAGAAATTTATCACCACAAAAGCTCCAAGAAAACCGCAAGATGAAGCCTTTCACCAAGCTAGAGCTGCTCTCCAAGTGATGTGTGAGTTGTATGAAAAATTTGAGGTGAAATGGTAGCAAGAATTTGGAGTAATATTGGTGAGCTTTCTTCCTTCTTCCCTTGAGGGTTCGGTCAGCTATGGAGGTGAGGAGAGAGAGAGTGTTTGATGAATGAACCTTCTCTTGGAAGCTTAAGTAACAATCATATTCAAGCAATTACACCTCAAGCCCGCTACCTAGAGGTCACCACAAGACTGCTAGCCTAACATTTAAAACAAGAAATTAAACTTCCTCAAGCCCGCTAGCCTAATCCATGTGTAGGGTTCAAACCCTTGCAATTAAAGCTCCAACTTTGAAGAAAAATGGAAAGATTAGAGGAGATAATGGATACCTATGGAACTCTTGAAAAATCAGAAATTTATCACCACAAAAGCTCCAAGAAAACCGCAAGATGAAGCCTTTCACTAAGCTAGAGTTGCTCTCCAAGTGATATGTGAGTTGTATGAAAAATTTGAGGTGAAATGGTAGCAAGAATTTGGAGTAAAAATTGTGAGCTTTCTTCCTTCTTCCCTTGAGGGTTCGGCCGGCTGTAGAGGTGAGGAGAGAGAGAGTGTTTGATGAATGAAGCTTCTCTTGGAAGCTTAAGTGATTTGTGATTAAAATTTGTGCAAAAGTCAACTAAGAATAGTGTCGTGCGGGTGCATCTCTCTCTTAGGAGTCTCATTTCTCTCTCTTGGGAGTTGTGCTTTCTTCTTCCTGGGTGTGGGAGTTTATGTCTGAAAGGTCAAACAGTTTCAAAAGTTTTCAAAAGCTTACAAACCCGGGACATTGAATTCCCAAATGCATTGCTACCAATAAAATTAGATTATGTAGGGACTGGCGATAAATCTGCACTTTTTGTCCGAAACCACTTAACTACCAACATCATTTATGGCTGACAAATGAAGAGCATACTGATAACGAAAACAGAGCTCATACCTGCATGGGTGCAACAAAAAACTGAGTCTTTCCACTCGACCGTCCCATTAGCTTTGACAGGTAAAGGGTTAACATCTCCCTGCTGAACTTTGTCCGATCGTGTTTTTGTCTTTTTGTCTTTTATTTCTTCTTCATTTTTTTTCCTCTGGTGGCTGTAGGTCTTATTTTCTGCTTGTGTAAGTCTTAGGAGTAGTAGTCCTTTCTGGTCAGTAAAGGTCAGACTTTTCTCTTCCTTGGCGGGATCAGTTCTTGGTTAGCTTTGCTTTCAAAATCAAAAGTTGTGCTTGGTATTTTCCTGGGAGGTAAAGTGTCGATGGCAGAGGAACTAGCTTCTATAATGCCGAGATTCGCACTCTCTGAGCAAGAGTTGGGAGGTACAGCTCTTGAACTGGGAGATGCTAACACGGGTATTCAGGAGTGCCAGATGAGTCTGGTAGGAAGAGTGATAGGGGAGAAGATGATTAACTTTGTGGGGGTGAAAATTTTTGTAAGTCTGGCTTGGGGCTATCCTCGTGGGTTGACTGTTATGGAGTTAGGACCTAACTTGTTTCAGTTTATCATTCCAAGTGCTACTGATAGAGAGAGGATTCTGAATGAAGGACCTTGGATAGTAGATAGCCAAATATTGATCCTCAGAAGGTGGTATAATGGGATAGAGGAGGACAATGGTGCTTTTAAGTTGGCTCCTTTGTGGATACAGGTGTGGAATCTTCCTGTACATTAGATCTCGAAAGAGGTTGGGTGGAAAATTGGATCCATTTTTCCAGAAGTGAAGGAGCTTATAATACCCTAAACGGGAGGAAAGGAAGGGAGGCACTTGAAGATGTTGGTGATCGTAGATATTTCCCATCCACTGGTGAGAGGATCAGTAGTACAGCTTAGTGGAGTAGGGAAATGGATTAGTTTCAAGTATGAACGGTGCCCGGACTTCTGTTATGGGTGTGGTATAGTTGGACACGGTGAGAGAAATTGTAAAACTTCTTCTAGCATGGGGAGAGGACTATCAGATAACCAATACGGACCCTGGCTAAGAGGTAACTGGAATAAAGGAATTCCACAGGCTGAACAGACCATAAGTAGAGGAAGACAATATAAGGTGCTATGGGGTTTTAAGGATGGGGAATTGGTGCGAAAAGGAGGAAGTGAGAACCCTCAGGGTTTGGAGAATAGCACGAAGGGATGCTATGAACAAAGGGTTATGAGAAAAGATGTGCCAACCAAGGTGATAGAAGGACAGGAAAGGGAGGCCCAAGCAATTCCAAGTATAATGAGCCAGGAGGATAGTTTAAAGGGGACAAGCAGAAATCTGAGAGTTTCAGCACCTGTTGAGGTACAAGACAAGGAGACAAATAGCATTACTGAACGACAAGATATGAGGTCAGGAGATCAATATAACATTGAGAGGGAGAGGAGAAGCGAGACAACAAATGTTGTAACTGTGGATGAGGGGATGTAGGGATGGAAGAAATGCTACAGGTAGAAAATGAGAAACAGGAGAGGAAACAGGTGGCTATCCAGAAGATGAACACTAGGATTAGAAGACAACTTAAGCCTCCGAGCAGGAAAAGGACTCCTTTAGGTGAACGGATGGAAATGTCAGGAAAATAGAGACTAGAGGAAAGAGGAAAACGTATCAAGAGGATACTGAAATGCAAGAAGTTGAAGGTGAGTACTTGAATTTAAAAAGGAATAAGATGGATCAGTCCTTGGAAATACGGTTAGAGATTGCTGAAGGTGGGAGGGGGACTAGCCTTAATGGGTTCCCAAGTGGACAATGAGAGTGCTGGTATGGAATTGCCAAGGTGCAGGGAGCCCCTTGACAATTCCCCAGCTGAGGGAGGCTTGCAACCTCCTCTCCCCAAGTGTTGTTTTCTTGTGTGAAACTAAGAATAGGGACAAGTATATGGAGACTGTTAGAAAAAGGCTGAATTTTGATCATAGTGCGATTGTAGAGTCTATGAATAGGTCTGGGGGATGGCCTTTTTTTGGAAACAGGAAGTGAAAATTATAGAAATACATAAGACAGCGTTCACCATTGAGGCTCATATAGTGGACCACAGTCAACATACCGACTGGTGGCTAATTGGTATATATGCAAGTTGTGATGTGGCAACTAGGAAGAATCAGTGGAAAGTGTTGAATGAAAGGAAAAGACTATGGGGACAAATGTGGATAGTTGCAGGAGATTTTAATGATATAGTGTCCAATGAAGAGAAATGGGGAGGAAGAATACGAGAGGAGTGGACCTGTAGAGATTTTAAGCAATTTATTGCTGATAATGAGCTGATCGATATAGGTTTTGATGGAAATCCTTGGACCTGGTGTAATAATTGGGAAAATAAAGGAGAAATTAAACAAAGGCTGGATAGAATGCTTTGTACTCATACCTGGTTCCAGATTTTTGACAAAACAAGGTGCAAGCATGTCGACAATTACAGCTCAGATCATAGTATGATTATGGTTGATACTGAACCTGAAAAGGCCAAAAGAAGGAAAAAATTCATTTTTGACAAAAGATGGATACAACAAGAAGGGATTACACAAGTGATTGAGGAAGCTTGGAAATTAGAAGTGGAAGGATCAAGAATGTACCAAGTCACTAGAAAGATTTCTAATTGTAGGGTGGCTCTTCTGATGTGGAAAAATAGTTTTCAGCATAACTCTAGGAAAGAGATTAACAAAATCAAGGCAGACATAGAGAGGCTTAGAGAGTCAACTGAGTTTCACAGAGGAGCTATGGATGACCTCAAGACTAAACTTAAGAGAGCTTACTCTAATGAGGAAATGTACTGGTCTCAAAAATCTAGAGTTACTTGGTTGAAGGAGGGGGACAAAAATTCACAGTTTTTCCATGCTAGTGTCAAAGGTAGAATGAAAAGGAATAGGATGGTTAATGTACAAAAAGATGACGGATCATGGACTTCAAGTGAGAAGGAACTAGGAGAGGAAGTGGCTAGCTACTACCAACAACTCTTTGATAGTCAGGGCACTGAATGTGACGCCCCCACTTCTCCCAAAGGCGAACCCAAGGGTATCCGCGGAACGCCTGCCCATCTCTCGCCAGGACTCGAGACAAATCGATTCAAGCTTAACAATATATAACAATTTGTACTAGTCTAATAAGGAAAGTCGCTTCCATAATCGAATATCCAAGTCTTGCACCACGAGTTCGAAATACATCAGTTACCCAATTCTTACATCAGGATCCAAAAGATACATCAATTCCCAAATATATACAACAGCCAAAATGTCTAGTCGATTACATTTGAAACCCTAATACAAAAGTACATCCAAAGGGTTCCACCGAGTTTCACTCCATCCATTCCTGTTAAGGAAAACAAATCTACGGAGTGAGCAATTGCTCGTGAGGCCAAGAAAATACACATGCAAGCACGTTGTTCAAGTAACAATCCCAATATTCAAGTAGAACAATAATATTCAAGTAAATTACAATTCAAGCGAGAAGAGTAAACAGAAGCAATTCAAGGATATAGGGGCTCTCAGGAGCAATTTTCCACTTGCTTCAGCACGGCTCAATCCGATACCCCCTCGTGATGACACTCCGTCATTCGGGTAGGTATTATATCCGTAGAAACTTCACTTATTACTTCCTCCGGCCAACATTCCACCCTCTCGGACCAGTAACCAAACACGCACGAAAAAGGCGATACTCGTTGAGTATGCCGAACGAGATCTCAAGAGATCAAGTTTTGATTTTTAGAACACGCACGAAAAGGGTGATACTCCACGAGTATGCCGAACAAGATTTCAAAAGATCAAGTTGTGTTTTGTTATTCTCTTGGTTTATCAAGTTTCTCGACCAAGCCCATGCCGGCTCGAGTTGCAAGATTGGCTAAGAGAATTGGGCGTCCCCATAAGTCGAGGAGATTCACTCCACCGGACAACACGACACGCACGATAACATGATATACACATGAAAACGAGTATATTTTAGTCGACGAGATTCACTCAAATCGACTTTGAAAACCAAGTTATTGCAAGTAAAGTTCGAGTAAAGGAGAGCGAGTGCGATAAAGTACACACTCGTCTCATCAAGTGATATTCACGTATAAAAGCAAGTAAATCAAGTAAACACGACAAGTCATGCACTTGACTCTCACCAATTCAAAAGTAATTGAGCGAGTAAAGTCTTTAGTTGTCCCCTCCGGGATTCTCTTCAAGACTCTCTTGAGTACCTAAAGCAATTAATAAGCATTTTCACTCATCATCATGCATTAATCAAGAAAGGAATTACACTCATCTGGACTAGTCAATACCTCAAACCAAGAACCTTAACCACTCAAAATAAAGGTTCAAAAGTGAGGTTTTATTAATACAAGGAAAACTAATTTCCTTCATGAAATCGAGTTTAAAGCGACCAATTATCATCAAGAAAGAATAACGAGTTCTCAAAATTTCATTTTCTAAGAAATCGGCAAATTTCAGCTTTGCGGGTCAAATTTAGAAAAAATCAGATCTTCCACTCAGTAGGTCCAAAATTGAAAAACTTGGTGCCGTTGGAAATTACTTCCAAAGTACTAAAAGTTCCTAGAAGACACTTTTCCATGATTCAAATTGGAAGACATTCGAATTTTGGCTTCAAGTTGCTGTTTTGGAATACCAAGACAGATTTGGGTTGATTTTCGGCAAAGTTTGGAAATTTGGCATAATTCACACAATGCGAACTAGCCTCTAAAATTCGGCACTTAATTAGATTTACATTCAGAGTTTACAACACAACAAGCAGAACAAGAATCGGGGTTTTGAGCACCAAGATATGGCGGCTCAAAGTTGCTGAAAAATGAGACCGTTGGGCCAATTTTCCAGATTTAAATCGCTAATTTTGGAACGTTGGTTGAACATCGAAATGGACTCAGAATGCCACCAAGTTTGGTAGTATCATCCTACCATATAAGGGCTATTCCTCTACCAAATTTCATATGAAAATTCATTCGGAATATTGGTTAACAAAACCTTCAAAGTTTCTAAATCTCCAAGGCAAAGCTGCCTTGCACCTCTAGTTTTCTTTTTCTCAAACCTTTGGCCAATAAAATGCCTAAAACATGTCTCATTTATGATAACCAGATCTAATAAGGTTCCAAAATACATTTGGTAGGTGATTTACACCGAGAATTTCGAATAGAAAGTCTCAAATCAAGATTGGTTACAAATCTGTCCAACATGAGGGTTTCTCCCACAAAGTCAGTTTCAAAATCTGGTCATAAATCACTCAATTCAACTCGGAATTGAGCGTGGTTGGTGGTGTTGAAAACTAGATTCATTATGCTAAAATTTCTTAGAAGAAATTGTTTACAAAATCTATCCACAACCAGCTCATATGTGAGCATCAATTCGCTGCTCAAAACAGAGCTCCCAGTGTAGACGTGAAACAGGACAGTCATGTTCAAATGATTGGTATGGACGACTCAGGTGGAACAAGAACGTGCATTTTATACCGTTAGAAATCTGGGAATGTCTAGTTTCCAGTGCCACAAACGGCACTGGATTTTGACATCGGGGCAAAAGTTATAGCCAAAACAAGAACACTGCCAGAGCAGTTACGGGAAAAATTTCCAGTTTTACTGATTTCCGAAAACACAACATTTGACCAACCAAATCACGTTATTTTTTGATGAAACTTTGTACAAAACTTATACTACATATGTACATCAGAAACAAGTCATTAGAACCTCAAAATTTGCACTAAAGTGCACGAAATTCATAGGGGCAGAATCGGAAAAATTTCCCTCTCCACATCCTTTGAGTTTCCACCAACAACACAACATTATTCCACTAAATTAAGCACTAAACCAACATTAATAACACCATAATTCATCAAATCAGTCCATCCAACCATAGTGAGAATTCATAGAGCCCACACAACATTTTCCAACATAAATAAGACTACCCACATGCATGCATGAGCTTATAAATGCTATATTACTTCCATAAGACAAGATTTGAGTAGTGGATCATCACTTACTTCCTTAGATGAACCAAGCAGAAATTGACGGTCCTAAGATGCTCAAGAAAACCGTGGAAAGAAGCCCTCTTTCCTAGCTTGATGTGGTCTCCAAGTGATTAGCTAAGTGTGGTTAAATTTTCGTGTGATTTGGTGGAAGATTTGATGAAGAAATGGGGAAGAAATTGGAAGAGCTTCTTGGTTCTTTTTCTTTCTTGATGGCCGGCTGTTTGGAGCAAGAGAGAGAGAGTGTTTGATGCAAATGAAGCTTCCAAGAGAAGCTAAAATGTGTGGCCCAAAATTAAGCAAAACTCAACTCTCTCCTCGCGCGTACACGCGCGCGTTTTGTGGTCTATTCCTCTCGAGTTTGTTTCACTTGTGCAGTAAACCTCTAATGCACTTGTATTCATACTATTATTATTCACTCTTAATGGTCTAATAATAAAGGTCTAAAGTCCATCAATTAATCACGCGCGTAAAAACGCGTACTTCCGATTTTTACGCGATAAAGTGAACCTTCCGAGAAATTCTTATAACGATAATATAACTAACTAACATTTGAACACTTAAACATAAAAATACCTATTTTAAGACTAATGTACATGTCTCCAATTTTCCAAACTCATTGCCTACCCAAAACGGTTATGATTTCCAAACACGCAATCGCTATTCTCACTTAACGAGCTTCCAAAAATTAAATTTTGAAACAAGTCACTTTAAAAATATAATTAAGTTATAGACCCATATAATTAGGTCTAAAGAGATTAGAAAATAATATTCGGGGCAAACAGGTAATTAAATAATTAAATGAGCTAGAATTAGGAGTTTAAAATAGATAAATTTTTGTGAGTCTTCACATCCTCCCCTCCTTAAAAGAATTTCGTCCCCGAAATTCACACTTAGGATAATATCGTTTCCCCTTAATAGTCACGCTTATCAAAATTTTTGAACTCAATTGTCCAAAACCATTTACTAGCATTCGATTTTCAAATTTAATAATTTTGGAAATGGCCTGGTTTCTTTTGTCCCAAACGACCAATCAAATTTTTTGTCCAAATCAAGTCAATCATAATATACAAGATAAAATCGAGGGTTTTAAATGTTTTTTTTTTATATGTGGTAAAGTACGATTCACAATTTCAAAATTAGAGTTAAAAGATACAAATTTTTTTTTTTTTTTTATGATCCGAAACTAAATTTTCTTAGTAAGAAACTTCAAATAATGTGTTTTGCAACCATCATCAATACATATTGCAAATTCCTCAAATCCGTTTAAGAAGATTAATCATGCAACTCAATGCATGGCAATAAAACACATTTATAACAAAAAAATATATACATGGAGGATATTTCAAAAATTCTCTCAAAGTTTCGAGTTAAGAGTTGCGTTTGAGTAAGCGTATATTCCAGAAAACACTTTTAAGAAATATTAGTAAACATGCAACTTCATATATGCATAAACTTCGATCCAACACTTTTATCACTCTTCACCTCTAATTCGAGAGCCAATTCTAATGTTGCATAAATCTGGTCATTTTACTCTCCAATTCACAACAAATTTTCATTCTTAGTCCTAATAAAAGATTCGAAATTAAGCTCTGCCTCATTTTCGATTCTCACGTGGGTTCAAGATGTATATACAAGTTACAAATACATTTAGAATTAAAGTATGATTCTTTGAATATATCAAAGGTCATAGTACAAGTCAAGAGATCAAAAACAAGTCAAGTATGTCAAATATAGGACATAGACAACTAAGTGCCACAAAAACAAAAGTACATGCAGGTAAATTACAAAAGACCTCACGGCATGCACCACCCTTACTATCATAGGCAGAATCAAAAGGAGAAAAAATCATAAACCTAGTTAGGGTAAAACTAGAAAAATCCGCGATACCAAGCCACATCATTCAAATAATTATAAATTCCAAATTCCATCCAAAACCTAAGCCACTTTCTAAATTCTTAGTCTAAAACTTCCAACGAATACGAGCTTTCCTTACTAAATTCAAGATGAAAATCCTTATACAGGCTAGGGTAATGAGGCAAACCAAAAGAAATGCAAAAGTGTGACGCCCCGAAAAGTATAAGTGTGAGAACCCGTACTTTTCCCATTTTCTAGGGTTTTATTTATTTAATGGCTTGTTTTCTGCAATTTCTGTAGTAGGGAAATTTTCTAGATATTTTTAAGGAGCAGATATAGTTTTTGGATGATTTTTCTAGTATCAAATAGGTTTTGAGAAATTAAGAGTGTATTCCGGATGTGGGACCCACTAGGGCGAAAAGTTCGGAAAAATTCGACCAATTAGGTTAAGTTCCGGATACTGGGTGAAATTTATCGGGTGTTAAGAGATAAATAGAGGAGGTGAAGTGATTGATGTGAGAGGGAAAAAGAAGGATAGGAATGCATTAATGAAGTGACAAGTGTCACCTTAAGAGTGGTGGTCACTTATTTGACTTTTGACCTTTCTTACCAATTGATTAAATGTCTCAAAATTACCACAAAAATCATTCTTTTCTTCACCATTGTGGCCGGCCCTCTCTAGCTAAGAAGAAAGAAAAACTCTCCAAGATTCTTGCTTCCATCTTGCTTGAGTGTAATCATCCAACCATTTGATCTTGTTTCTACTCCATAAAATCTCTCCATTTGGTACTAGAAAGTGATTTGGTGAAGTGTTTAAGGAAGCTAAGGTGTCCAACAACTCTCCCTCTCTTGTTTACTAGGTCAGTGGTGATTGAACTTCCTCCTACACTTAATGAAGCTTAAGTTGTGCTTAGTGGTAGCTAAAGTGATGAATTTGTGGTTTATTTCTTGGTTTGAGAGGAATTGGTGAAGTTTTCAATTTATTGATGAATTTTCTGGTTTAATTGTGATCATGATGTTGTGGTTATCTATTATGGTTGGAATTGATGGCTAATGACTATAGTAGGTGTACATGATTGGTAATTGTAACCAATTTTGGGTTTGGAAGGAATTTGAGAGAGTTAGGGTTTCATAACCCCCTTTCTGTCCGGTTTTGTATCATATGGTTAGAGGCCGAATTGGCCTTGGCTCAAAACATGAAAGTTGTAGGTATTGATGTTTTAAGGGTGCCTGTAAAATTTCAGGTCAATTGGCGTAGTGTAGAATGAGATAAGCTGAAATTACTATTGCTGTTCTGGGTTCATCAGGATGTTAGAACTGTGTCTGAAATGGGTTGTTTTGACTGGAATTGTTTTGGATTTGGGTGTTGAGGTCTTCTGATGAAATGTAGCTTGATGTCCTAGCTACCATATTCCTTTGTAATTTCTTCATTTGGACCTGTTTAGACTGAGTTGTACTGATTACAGCATAGTGTAATTTGTAAACCTGTAATTACGGTTCTGGTTTGTTATTTGGCATATTTGACTTAGTTGTGCTGGGATTTGGACTGAGTGACCTTCTACATTTTTGTAGCCCTGTCTTTTAGCTTCGAAACGGTGGGTCTTGCACCTTCATCCGACAATCTTAGCGCCTTTGATACCATTACCGCAAAATGACGTCAAAACTATTTTTCTGGTTTTGAGCTAAACTTTCATTTCCGGACTTTTCCCTAGCTTGACTTGTACTAGTACTACTTGGAGCTTGCTGAATGGCTATTGGATGAACTTGTTGTTGTGTGTGTATCTTTGGGACTGGCTGAGGATATAATGAAGCCATGATGGCTGGAAAAGTAAGCAAATTCAGGGGAAGTGCTGTCCAAACTTTGAAGGAACTTGTTTGCATTGAGTTTGTGATTTAAGACTTGGATTTGAGCAAGGCAATGATATTTAATGGATGATTTCTGAGCCATGGAGGTGAGTGACCTCAAACTATTTCTAAAATTATTTATGAACCGTTTCTTGCATTATTTACTTTTGAACTGTTTCCAAATTTAATTTTGGAACTGTTTTCTTACATATCATGCGTGCTTGCATATCAGTGTCTTGTTATTATTGATTTTACTTTCAATGATTGTTAAAACGAGTTTTCTAGGCGAGTGTGTACTTTATCGCACTCGACCTAAATAAATATGAAATTTTCGATGATTAATGATTAAATGCTACTTGCGCATGAATGTAAGCCTTTTGGGCTGAACTGGCCATTGCCTTGTTACCGGTCGTCTCGAGCCAGAAGCGGACTCGGTCGGGCGACTAGGAACTTGGGTGAACGTTTCGGTATACTCGAGTATTACCTTGTAGGTTGGTGGAGCCTGGCCAAAAGCCAGGGACGGGGTGAATGAATGCACGAATGAAACCAAAAATGCAATGAAATGACAGGAGAACGAACGTATCCTTTTCATGAATGTTACTATCGCTTTCCATTGTAAATGTTTCTTGAATTATTGATACTCCATATTTAATGTTTTGTAAACGTTGTAATTGTTTCTAGACTTATCCTTTGATTTACAACATCATTGAAATGAACCATTGTTAAACAGATTTGATAACTGATTTTATTGGTTACTCCCTGAGCTTCTAGCTCACCCCAAAAATGTTTTATTCCCCTCCACAGGGCTCAAGGCGAAGGAAGGGCTTGTAGTGTTTATTCATGGATTATCTCATGTATGGATTGAACTTGGATTTCCTTTTGTGTAATCATTCATATTGGGATTGTATTGAACGTTTAGAATTGATTGGATGTGTAATAGTCTAATTTTGGACTTCCTCCTGTATACTAATTGTGATCAAGGATCAGAGTGGCGCTGCGGAAGCGTGGACGCTTCGCTTTTGATATGTAAAGTTTGGGAACCTTTGAAGTATATTTGATATATATATCTTGAAATTCAATTGAGGATTGTAGTGAACGACTGAGTCCCGGCGAGAGCTGGGCAGGCGGCCCGCCGAACCCTCTGGTTCGCCTCAGGGGAAGGTGGGGCTGTGACAAAAAGTGTCTCATTTCAAGCTCAACTACATTCCACTTCTCTCTGGTCAATATTGTCCCACACTCGGTTAAAATATTTTTCATCCGATGTCTCACTTCTCTTACTACATGAACTAGGCGTCCGTTGACCTCTTGCACTTGCTCTCGCAAAACATTAGTCCGTTCTTATTTCCTATAATGGAGATCTCAAGTCCAATACAAGAATCCTCCGTGCTCTGACCTTTGCCATCAGAACTTATCTCAAAACCACTTATGATTTCTATTCTCATTATAATACACGAGACTATATCCCTTCCGAAGTCACAAGCATTCCCTCAGGAAAAGTATTTAGTACTCAAGTACAAGAATCCAAAACTAAGAGAATTTACAACTCAGGCCGTACGCTCCCAAGTGCAAATCAATAAAGTTTAAGATCCCTACCTGACGTACATATCTATCGACCTCAAGTAGCATGATAAAGGTGTTACGCTTACCACTTTCGTAGTTCAAAACTTACGCACAAGAAGAGCACTTAGTCCTCTACACATATTCACATAATTGGGACCATATCACCACTTGGCCCAAGCTCACTCCGCGTAGAAACCACGCGAAGCTGCTCTGATTTTTATCCCTACAAGTAGTTGCTTAACTTTCAAACCAGTCCCACAGTCTAGCATCTCAAACTTTTAGCCTAAGATACACTACAAAGATCTAAAGCCTAAGCTCTGATACCAACTGTGACGCCCCCACTTCTCCCAAGGGCGAACCCAAGGGTATCCTCGGAACGCCTGCCCAGCTCTCGCCAGGACTCGAGACAAATCGATTCAAGCTTAACAATATATAACAATTTATACTAGTCTAATAAGGAAAAGTCGCTTCCATAATCGAATATCCAAGTCTTGCACCACGAGTTCGAAATACATCAGTTACCCAATTCTTATATCAGGATCCAAAAGATACATCAATTCCCAAATATATACAACAACCAAAATGTCTAGTCGATTACATTTGAAACCCTAATACAAAAGTACATCCAAAGGGTTCCACCGAGTTTCACTCCATCCATTCCTGTTAAGGAAAACAAATCTACGGGGTGAGCAATTGCTCGTGAGGCCAAGAAAACACACATGCAAGCACGTTGTCCAAGTAACAATCCCAATATTCAAGTAGAACAATAATATTCAAGTAAATTACAATTCAAGCGAGAAGAGTAAACAGAAACAATTCAAGGATATAGGAGATCTCAGGAGCTATTTTCCACTTGCTTCGCCATGGCTCGATCTGATACCCCCTCGTGATGACACTCCGTCATCCGGGTAGGTATTATACCCGTAGAAACTTCACTTATTACTTTCTCTGGCTAACATTCCACCCTCTCGGATCTGTAACCAAACACGCACAAAAAAGGCGATGCTCGTTGAGTATGCCGAACGAGATCTCAAGAGATCAAGTTTTGATTTTTAGAACACGCATGAAAAGGGCGATACTTCACGAGTATGCCGAACAAGATCTCAAAAGATCAAGTTGTGTTTTGTTATTCACTTGGTTATCAAGCTTCTCGACCAAGCCCATGCCGGCTCGAGTTGCAAGATTGGCTAAGAGAATTGGGCGTCCCTATAAGTCGAGGAGATTCACTCCACCAGACAACACAACACGAGATTTGTATTTTTCCTATTTCCTAGCCATTTATGGCTTCATTATTTTTCTCATTCAAACCCAAAGGTACACACAACACATATCCATTTCAATAGCCGTTCAATAGGCTCAAGACAATACAAGGTCAAAATCAAGCTAACAACAAGTGCGGAAATGAAGTTTACAAAAGACAGATTTGACGGGTTTTTGCGGAAAAAACACATCTGAGGCTACGGTTATCGGATTGGGATGAAACCTATACCAATTCGAAGCTAAGCCGAAGGCCTACAACTTCCATGAAGATCACTTAGTCAAATTTCCAGTGTAACCCAGTCAAATTCCCAATTTACAGAACCAAATTCCAACTAATCGGCTGATTAACCGTACTACCTTTAAATGGTCATATCTCAGGCTACCAAAGTCCGTTTAAGGCGTTATTTGAGGCATTTAAAAGCTAAGACAGAGTACTAAAACTTAAATGTTTTGGAAAATGGCTAAATGAACACGGATCATAGTGAATAGACACGGTCAACTAGATGAACTGTCTAAAACGGATCACTGGAAACATCCTAGGGCAGCGAGGGTATTTTGGTCGTTTCACAGGCTACGTTGCTGCGATTGGGCTGAAATTTGGTAGGAAACTATAAAATATCATTCTATACAACTTTCATGTTTTATACTAAGCCTAATTCGGCCTCTAACATCATGAACTGGAACCGGACACAACAGGGCTATAATTTTCCAGAAATCTGGAATTTTCGGTTTCAAAGGAAACTTTCTTCATTTCTTGCTTCAATCACTACCAAAGCCCCTTATATAATGTTAGATACAACATATATTAACCATACAGTAAGTATAGGCAGCAATCTTTCAAACCCTAACTCATATAACTAAAAAAAACATACACTATCCACCCAAATCTTGATAATAGCTATCATCCACCACAAATTTAAGGTGCTAAGCCAATTTAAACAAGATCAAGAGTAAGAAATGGGGAAATCAGGATCATTACCTTGCTAAAGTGACTACCAAAAGCAACTCTAGCTCTTCCTTCCAAAATTTCACCAACACCTCACTAGCTAAACACTCAAGGAAGGTTTTAATCGGTTTAGTTTTTTTGTTTCCTCACTTGGATGTGACTACCAAAAGCAACTCTAGCTCTTCCTTCCAAAATTTCACCAACACCTCACTAGCTAAACACTCAAGGAAGGTTTTAATCGGTTTAGTTTTTTTGTTTCCTCACTTGGATGATCCAATTTCAAGATGGATTTGGGCAGCTCTCCCTTGGGTTTTTCTCTCTCTCTCTCTCGGCCAAGGTAGCATAAAAATAAGGAAGAAAGGCTGCTCCATGGTGATAAGAAGGCAAGACAATTAGTCTTGGTCAAGGCCCTTAGATGGCCGACAAGTATCCTCACCAACCTCCACTCATTTTT
>NC_040036.1:41907761-42025636 GCF_003713205.1 Coffea eugenioides | reverse complement strand
ACTGACCCGAAAAATGCTTTTGATCGTGGGACTGACCCGAAAATGCTTTTGATCGTGGGACTGACCCGAATAAGCTTTTGATCATGGGACTGACCCGAAAATGCTTTTGATCGTGGGACTGACCCGAAAATGCTTTCGATCAAAAATCTTTGATCGTGGGACTGACCCGAAAATGCTTTTGATCGTGGGACTGACCCGAATAAACTTTGAATCATGGGACTGACCCGAATGAGCTTTTGATCGAGGGACTGACCCGAAAATACTTTTGATCGAGGGACTGACCCGAAAATGTTTTTGATAAAATTTGTGTTGATTTCTGATTGATGATTTTTCTTTTTGCTTTTCTTTTGACTTTTGAAAATCTTTCCAAGAAATTAATTTGCCCCAGTATGATGAATTTTTGCAATGTGAGTCCAGAGTTGATTCTGTATCGCCATGCTGTTGCATTTTTTGATGAAATTTGCTTGCGACATTTTCAATCTGCCTTTGTTCACCGGAGGACTCTTTCCGACACCGATTCCAGTGCGAGGTGTGCTTACTTTCATCTGTGTATGCAATTTTCTGCAAAAGAGAGAAAAAACAAAGAAATTGCCACCATTATTTGATCCGTTTGTCCTTGAGAATCGTGTAAACATGAGTCTTTGGATGCCTTCGTCAAAATTGACCGTGGCATCTGACTTGGTTGGATTTGTCATTTCTAAACGTCTCTGATTTTTCCCGACTAACCAAGCGTGCATTTTGCCATATTGTGAAGCTTGCGTAACTGACTTTGTTGAACCTTAACCCTTTTCAAAAGATGACTGAACCCAAGTATGCTTCGAATAAACCACGGGGATTGTTATTCACCAAAATTCAAAGATAAAGAATGAAGTATGCAAGAAAATTCACATGTCATGAAAGAATAAATATGCACAAGAATGCACACATAACCACTTGTGCTTAAATTCTACAAAAAATGCCATGAATGCAAGTAATTTGGAAAAATGAGCTTCCTAAGAATGTATTTGCAAAAGAATGTTTTACAAAATGACACAGTTTTGGCCAACAAATGTCATATTCGAGTCCCTGAATATCTTTGTTCTGGAATTCAAAATTGACAGAAGTATGACAAAATGAGGAGAAATCGAAATCCAAATGGATCAAACCACCAGTTGTTCCTCCTTGTGCTTGCTCATGCGGAAATCCTACCTTGGCGCCCTTTCGGGTTTTTACCAAGGTTGCCCCTACTCCTTTTCTTTTGTTTTGTTTTTGTTTTTGTTTTTCTCTTTTCCTTTTCTTTTCCTCCTTTTCTTTTGAGGTGCCCTTTCGGGTTTTCACCTAAAGACGCAAATGAAAGAGCTCAACCATGATCGACTCAGGAGTATGAGTTGAAGATTTCTGGCATCAGTAAAATGCACTTCCCTTAGAAGTTTAAGTGAAGGCATTATAGACATCACTTGCCAATTGATTAGCGAAATTCCTAATAGAAATACAGCAAGTGACGAAAGTCAGGACTTTTGGGCTTTTGTAATGAGGTCAGGTGGGGTGTTTTTCAAGAAAAGTTGAGGCTTGAAAGCAGGTTTGATGAAAGGTGTGAAATAACCTGAGATTGCATCATTTTGAAATTATCTCTAATTTTGAACGAAACCGAGGAAATTTGCCCCAGTTTGATTGGATTTTCTCTTTCTTTGCATTTTCATTGCATATTTCTCACTTTTGCATTTTTCGTCAAAACTAAATTTGCCCCAGTGTGGGGTTCCTTCTTTTCCATTTTTTTCTTTTTTTTTCCAAAAATAAATTTGCCCCAGTGTAGGGCTTTCCCTTTCTGATCATCTCTTTTCAAAATGAATTTGCCCCAGTGTGGGGTTTGCAATCCTCAGGGGCTGCCAAACGAAAAAATTATTGTTCTGATAGCTCAAAAGGGACGACTAGGGATGAAATGTTTTGATTGGAAAGGAAGATGGCCTGACTTTTGCCTCGTCTCTTGCATGATTTCCAAAAGAAATTTGCATAATCAGAAATAAAACTTCTTACACATGTCTGAATTGATAGGTTGAGAGACTGTTTGTCCGTCCATCTCTTCAAGGATAAGTGCTCCACTCGGTAGCACCTTTTTGAATGACAAATGGCCTTACCAGTTTAGGCCAAATTCGTCTTTGATTTCATCTTGCATTGGCAAATCTCGCTTTAACTCTTTGTCCTTCTTCTCTAAAGGACCGGTGGCGGACCTTTTTGTTATGAACACAGGCCATACGACATTCAACTGCTTTTCATCCATCAAAATCAATCGTCGGTGACGCTGCTTTAACCAATCAGCTTAGAACTTGGCAGAGGAGGGATTTCTTGATGAAAGGCTTTCTTAACGAAAGGATTTTCAATGAAGAGCTTTCTTAATGAAGGGATTTTTCAACGAAAGGATTTTTGGCCTTCTCAAAGAAGGGATTTTTCAACGAAAGGATTTTTGGCCTTCTCAAAGAAGGGATTTTTAGATGGATGGTATTATCGGAATCCAGAACAGTGATATTCAAAGGGTCAAATAATTTCATCTTTGGCCATTTAAAAGAATTAAAATTCAGGACAATAATCAAATAAACAAATTGTGCATTTAATGGAAAAACTAATCAAAGCGGAAACAAGACAAAAACTTAATTGCGAAAGATGTTTTCATGAAGCTATTCACATATGCAAGAAATGATTTTTGTGAACTTTAGTAAATAACAACCCCTAGATTTACCGAAATTCCCTTCGAGAGGGAAGATACTCGGCCATCCAAATTGTGCAAAGCTCCTTCGGGATTTTCAAATTTCGTCGTTGGAGGTGGATGCCTCGAAGGTGTCCTGGTGTTCAGGAAAAGGATTTGTACTTACGATCGGCCCTTGTTCACCTCTTTTCCTTAGCACTATTTCTCCTGCCTCGATCATGTCTTGGACTTTGTGCTTAAGTGCCCTGCAATCGGCGGTTGAGTGGCCGGGTACTCCCGAATGATAGGCACAAATAGCATGTGGATTGTACCCAGCAGGCATGCCATGAAGGTAAGTTGGAGGGGGAATCACGCCTATTTTGTTGACAACCTTCAATTGCTCATACAATTGGTCCAAAGGCCTGCCTAGGTTGGTGAAGGTTCGAGTACGGCTTTGATTGTAGGTTTCAGTGGGTCGGGGATAGTTGTAGGTGGGTCTATTTGGTGGGGAAAATCTTTGGTGGTAAGGAGGCCGAGGACGAGCTTGTTGAAAGCTTGGTTGAGATATTTGGAAAGGGGTTGTAGGCGGGTTGGCATAATTTGGGCGAGGTCGAGGATGAGTGATATTGGTGTGGTAAACAGGATGAGGATTTGAGTAGTAGGAGTAAGGGTTTGAGTAGGTAGGGTATTGTCGAGGTCTGGGTCTTGGGACAGGGTTTTGATTCCAGGAAAGCAGTTTCCCCCTCTTTCTTTTGGAATTGCGGGTTCTTCTCACTAGTCCCCTGTCCTTGCAAAGCATCCAACTGGGATTTGAGGGCAGAGACATTAACAATCTTCCCAGCTTTCACGAAGTCATCGTACTCCTCAAGTTTATTGACAATGGCGGCGAACGAGCATCCAGTCATGCGGAAAATTTCTTCAAAATACGGGGGATCATGTGCTTTAATGAAAGTGCGTATGATTTCGTCCTCAGTCATCGGTGGCTCGACTTTTGCAGCTATTTTCCTCCACCTCTTGGCATAAGTCTTGTGATCCTCGGAGGGTTTTCTTTTTGTTCCTTCCAACGTGGTTCGTGTCGGAGCCAGCTCGCAGTTATACTCATATTGCCTTACAAAAGCATTGGACAAGTCAATCCAGGTTTTTACTTCTTCGGACTTCAAATTTGAGTACCAATCGAGGGCATCCCCCTCCAGACTTTCCGGGAACAACCTTAGAGGCAGGTTCTCGTCGTCTACAGGCTTTCCTAACTTGTTAGCAAATAGTCGGAGGTGTGTCTTGGGATTACCCGTCCCATCGTACTTGTTAAACTTAGGGGTTTTGAACCCCTCGGGCAATTGCATATTGGGAAAGAGACAAAGCTCATCGTAGTCCAGGACTCCTTGCTTGTTCAACCCTTGACTTTTCCTCATAAACTCATCAAAACGATCAAGGCGTTTGAGCAGCTTTATATCAACGGGAGCAGAAGATTCCCCCATTTCTGCCTTGGTTTGAACAATATGGTCTGGTAGGAATGGCTCAGCAACAGGGTGATAAAAGGTATGTGGCTCAGGTGGTACATTTGAAGTGATTTGGGGTTGTGGACCTCGCATGTGAGTAAGAGAAAATGAAGGATGAGGAGGGTAAGTGTATGGCAAATTTGTGGTGGGATAGGTGAAAGTTTCTTCGGGTGCAATAGGAAATGATGGAGTAACAGTGGCATGGGCCGAAGGTAGGACAAACGGCTCTTGCTCAGGCTGTCTGGCGGGTACAGGTTCGGGTTGAACTCCGCTGCTAATTAGCTCATCATTCAACTTCCTTTGGGCGGCCATCTCAGACGCCATCTCTCCAAACTTGGTAAGCATCTCAGTCAACTGAATCCCCGAACTTGCAGTCTCGGGTTGAGCGGTAGTAGCAGACCTATCTGACTGTTCCGGTTGTGAACTCATGTTTACACGACTCCTCTGGGCTTGACTACGGGACCGCGTTATGATGGGGCTTCGACGAGAAGCTATATTTAAATATTACCTGAGAATTTTGAAAGGAATTGTCTTTAGATTCAACCCTTGCTTAGTTATTCCAATAAAAATAAAGAAAAGGAAAAGAAAAAGGCAAGAATTAGTAACTATCCAAAAAATTCGGATGCATGTCCTATTGGGGAGCCCTTTTTATGCCAAGGGTAGGCCTAGCATGAAAATGCAATCCTCTAGGGTAAACACTATACCATACCTGACGGATCTGATCAATTCATTGAGTGAAAAATAATTTGAAAAATTTGACCATTGTAGTGACGAGGGATTTGTCAAAATGAGGACAAGTCCGAATAGATTGATCACCTTTGATTTGCAAAACGCATGGGTTTGACCTTGACGAACTCCTATCGAAGAGATTGGAATTTGTCGACAAATTTCCTCAGTGAAGCATGAGTCAAAAACCCAACTGATTAAATAGTTGGATATAATGGATGGTTTTCTCAAAAATTGACTAGATTTCCCAATTTGAAATTTGATATCGAAACCCTAATTGGTCAATTGACAATTTATTAAAAATTGACTGGATTACCCTAAAAGGGAAACAGGTTAAATGAATTAAATGAAATTTAATTTATCCAAAATTAATCAAATTACCCTAACAAGGGTAAATCGATCAAATAGATTGAACGAAACTTGATCTATTCAAAAATCGGCTCGGTTGCCCTAAAAATGGGTAAATTGGCCAAAAGACCCTAAAAAGGGTAAATTGGTCAAATGAATTGACGATTTATTCAAAATCGACCGAATGACCCTAAAAAGGGTAAATTGGTCAAAAGACCCTAAAAAGGGTAATTTGGTCAAATGAATTGACGATTTATTCAAAATTGATCGAATAGATAGACTTGGTCAACTGAATTGAATGAAATTGATGATCTCTTCAAAATCAACTTGATTTCGCCCTAAAAATGGATAAATTGGCCAAATGAATAAAATGGAGTTAATGAAATCGGCCAAATCACCCTAAAAGGGTAAATTGGTCAAATGAATTGATGATTTATTCAAAAATCGACCGGATGACCCTAAAAAGGGTAAATTGGTCAAATGAATTGATTTATTCAAAAATTGACCGGATGACCCTAAAAGGGGTAAATTGGTCAAATGAATTGGATGAAATGAATTTATTCAAAAATGATTAGATTGAACTAAAATTGAATGAATTGACAAAAATGGATTGGATAAAATGGATGATTTGTTCAAAAATCGATTGAGTTCTCTACCCATTGGGTAGTTTCAAAAAATTACAATGCCTTAGTCTATGAGCCTTCTAAAATCAAAATTTGGCCTCTATATTTATCGTCTCATCAATGGGGAATCATTTGTGAATTTTTCTTCAAATTAATGTCCTTTTACGCAAGGATTTTTACCAATTTTGATAAAGTGGCCAAAAAGTGATTATTAGACGCGCATATTCCAAAAATCGCCCCATGAAAATGATCGGATCCCACCTTACCTTGTGCACTACCCCTTCGGATGGTACAAGAAATATAAACATGCAAGTCTCGTTGGATTATATATCCGAGACACAAGGTGGCTTATTCCTAACACGGGATCCCCTAAATGGCATTCCCTTTCTAGGGTTTATGCATGATGCCAATTTATTAAAACAGTAAAACATGCAAAACATGACCTAAGAGACCCTTTATTTGCCCGGGTAGGCCTAAAATGGTATGGCATTATTCATTTATGAACAAAATATATCAAAATTTCTTAAACGTGCAGGATCCTATCTACGCGGGTAGGTTCTAAAAGAAGGTCATGCCAGACCTCTTATTTGCTAGGGTTTGTGAATGCAATGGAGACACAAAACCAAGAAAAGTTAGCTCAGCAAGGTAAATACACATAACACATTGTAGCAATGAAATCAATACAAAGAAATAAAGCAATAAAGGGAGAAAGGGGTTGGACCCCTCCCCTCGTGAATAGTGTCCCTAATAGGGTAAGGCAGACGCTATCCTAGGTAACACTATCATGGATGCATGAGGTTAGGGTTCACTAATGCATCTAGACTCGATAAGTCATAGGTCCCCGAGCCTTCAGACTTGGAAACCAAGGGTCATCACTCCCAAGGTTCCTTGTCGGTGGCTCGAGCGATTCCCCAGACGTTGCTACGCACACGTCGTGTTACGGCTACCCGTCTGGGCGAATCTAAAAAGAATCCTCAACCTTCGACTAAAAACTAATAGGTCATCAACCTAAAGTTTAAAGCGGAAGATCGAGTGACCCCTCGGATCATGCTACGCACACGTCGTGATACGATCACATGTCCAAGTGGGTCGCCTAAAATCCTAATAGGGTGGAGTGGCGTGACAAGCCACTAAAAGAAAAATAAATGAAGGGTGAAAAAACTAAAGCGTATGCACGTATGCTAGTGCTCGTTTGGAGGGGAGGGATCAAGAACCAACGCGTGGCTCTAAGGGTGACACACACCCCCCCCAAAATGCAAATGCAAAGCGCGAGATAAAGCAAGTACAATCATACATCCAATCATCCAATCATACATACATGAGTGAGGGAGTAGTTTGATATGCGCGTACGTGGCAAAAAGTCCTAGAAAAGGAAAATGCAATCCTAATATCCAAATGCTATACATAAAAAGGGTAGAAAAAAGGAAAAGAATGGCTAAATCAAATGCTTGGACCCACTTAGGAAGTCCCCAGTGGAGTCGCCAACTGTCGCGCCCCACTTTTTGGTAAAAAAATAAAATGATTGTTTTTTTGTGAATTTATTGATTTGGGAAAATGAATTTTATTGATAAAAACAAAAATGGGTCTAAATGGGACTTTTGAAAATGCGACGATTTGACCCAAGAAAAATAGTTCAAAAAGGGTTTTTATATGAAAAATGGAGTCGCCACTTGGTATAGAGTTAGGGTGTACCAAGTCACCCAAAAAATGAAATTTTTAAAGAGAAAAGTAAGAAAACCCTTTTTAAACGACTCCTAGTCCACGCAAACAAAGAAAAAGGTTCGGGAGTCACATTTGACGAAGGGGAAGGCAAGGATAAAAATCCAAGGCACCCCTTCGACCTAGCCAAGGCTAGTTGCGTGATTTAACCCTTATTTTCCTATATTTTCTACCCAAAGTATGTATTGCAAATTGGATATGACTAATGGATGAGAAATGCAATCTTAAGTCTAGAAATGTCTCTGATGAGGCTTTTGATCCCATTCACATGAATTGTGAAGGTCAATAAGGAAATACCTCATAGAAAATCATGAACGATGCAAATGAGGACTCAAATGAGAGTGTAAGTGTGCAAAGTGTAGGAAAAAGGTGCATGTGTGCAATTTGAAATTATTTGTGTGCAAATGAATAAAAATATAAATGCTCGTGTGCAAGTGAATGAAAATAGTAAATATATAAGTAAAATAGGTGCAATGTGTGAAGTGAAAAGTAAAGAAAGTGAATGAGTGTGTGAATATGACATGTGGTTTTAAAATATATAATTAGTGAGGAAAATAGTGAGAAAATGATATGAAAATGCATGAACTTAGAGGAATGCATCAGGTCGGGTACGGGAATGACCTCTAGTTTTTGTGATTTTAATTTTCCCTTTGATTAGAAGGAAAAACTAGCGTGCTAAGGCTATTTTGAAGCCACACTCGCTCGTTTCCCTTACCCAAGGGGGTTTCTCAGGCAAATGGACTCTATAACTAGCATGAAATGCAAAGGCCTAAAATGGAGGGAAAAGGGGTTCGAGGGGCATGCAAAATGCCATAAAAACTAAAAAAATGCATGAAATGTAGTGAACATGCAAACATGTACTAACGAGGGGAAATCCCTAAGGGTCTAGCGTTGGACTAGCCCATTCTACGAATTCCGACTAGCATTGGACTAGCGGAAACGTACATTCATCCATCACATTCATTTATAAATATAGAAAGCAAGTAGACATGCAAAATCACTTATAACACGTAGCACATAACACTTAGCATGCTCGACTAGATGCAATAGCCTGACAAAGCAAATTAACACATAGTAACTAAGCATGCAAGACAAATAAGACGATTAAAGCCCTAACTATTACATTTACTAGCTAAAACAAAGGGGAAAGGGAAAATGGACCAAATTACTTGCTATGCCCTATCTATTACAGGCCAAGAGGTGTACACATACCCCATAAATGAAAATAAAAGAAAGATTTGAAAATGAAATAAAAGTAAATAAATGAAAGGCATTAATAAACATTTAAGAAAACCAAGTAGGCATGCAATTTTCATTTAGCAAGTTGGATCACATAGGGAGATACAAAAAAGATAAAAGAAAGTATACCGTCCCCTTTTGTGGTGCTAATAAGTTGGAAAAGGTTCTAAATTGGAGCTACAACCACCAAACAAAGGATTAATGTACCAATTTAATAGTAAATCAAACAACACAAATTCTTCAAAAACAAAAATTAAAGAACCACTAATAACTATGAAATTGAACCATTAGATCCCTATTAAAATCAAGTTTGACCAATTCGCTACTGTGAGTCAAGTATCCTTCTCCACTACACTCAAAAGAAGCAGGTAATAACCACGAAAGCAAGAAACAAAGTGCAGTAAACATCCTTTCGGCAATTTACAAAATCCAGCTTTCAAACACAATCGAATCCAAACACAAGGCTTTAAACTAGGCGGCAAGCCATCACCCAAACAAATAGAAAGAAAAACTGAGCAAAATCCAGTGCAAACACAAAATCCAGCAATTTACAAAATCCAGCAATTCGGCAATTTACAAAATCCAGCTTTCAAACACAATCAAATCCAAACACAAGGCTTTAAACTAGGCGGCAAGCCATCATCCAAACAAATAGAAAGAAAAACTGAGCAAAATCCAGTGCAAACACAAATAAAGTACGTTTAGCAAGTTGAAAAATCTGGAACATATAAAACTGATTTGGCAAGTTGAAATGCATTTTCCAGCAAGTGCTTGGGCATGAATCCGAATTTACCTCGGTTGAATAATTATGTTAAGAGCTTACTATTTTTATTTCATTTTCTGGTTTGGACATGCTTATAAACTCTTAAATTCCTTATGCACGTATCAAGCTAGCATATGAATAATTCCAGCTCAGAAATCAAGTTCAAATAATATCCACAACCATCAAAATTTCCAGAAATTTTTCTGTTTGGTCCGGATGATCTTGCCTTAAGGCAGATTGCACTTTTGAATTTTTATTCCCCTGTTTTAAAACTTACTAGTCAACTACATGCAGGCCTAATTAACTTGTCATTACTAATTAATCAAGATTAAGGCTCCAAAACAGAAAAACTAAACCGAATGAGGCTACATTAGCAAGATAACCTCTCGGCAGTCACTTTCCATCAAAACAAAATTTCCTTAGCTTTTTATTTCTTCATCCGGCTTCATGAAATGATCATGCAAGGCCTTAATCCTAATAATCATCCAAAATCCAGTTAGTCCAGCTCCATTTCATGCTCAGATTATCACAGGGAATCAGAAATAAAATTGCATTTTCATCTCAGCTCTCGGCTGGAACATCAACATCCAAAACAGAAATTTCTAATGGCTTAATATCATCATCCGACTGCCTAACCTCACATGCATATTACTAGATGACTTAAACTTCTTGGTTTTGATTAGTTAGACACTTAATCCAACTCAGATTGTTGCATAAAGTCAGAAATAAAAACTACAATTCCAAGCAAGCTCCTCGGCAGAAATGTTTTTAACCAAAACAGAAATTTTCCACAGCTTTGGTTTCATCATCTAATTACCCAAATTAACACATGCAAGGTCACGGCTGGCTTAAACTACCTCTGATTATCCATTTTTTGTCCAGAAAATTTACCTCAAAGCAAGCTAAGACCACACACGAAAATCTGAAAAATTTCTGCTCCCTTTCGGCTCTCACGCACGCGACAGGTTTGCTGGTTCTGGTTTGGTGTAGCGGCTTCAACTGGTGGAGGTGGAATGTTGGAGTTGCTGGAAACGGTTGCAGCTGGTTGAAGTTTTGCTCACGGTTTCTCTCTGCCTTTCTTCCAGCTCACGGTCAGAACAAAACGGACAGAAGATTTCAACTCGCGTTTCCTCCCTTGCTCTCGGATGCCTCACGATGAAAAATGAAGTGCCGTGGTTTGCGGTGGAGATGGTTCTTTGGTTTCTCCTTGTCGGTGATACCAAGGCAGGGAAATGTTGTTGTGCGCTCAGCTTAAGACCGAGCTCACACAACAAGCGGCTGCAATACTTCTCCCTCTCGGCTAACCAGAATGCAGCCTGCTAGTCCGTCCTTTTTCTTGCTCAAGCTCGCAACTAAGATGAAGGAAGTTTGGCACTCAAACTCCTCCCCAACTCACGGATGGAATTGTTGCAGAACCGTAAGTCTCACTCTCTTTTCTTTAACTCACGAACAGAAAAAAAACAGAGCAAAGACTTCGGCTCTCCCTCACTCTCAGTCTCAGCTTGCCGGGTGCAGCTCTCTCACTTTCATGGTCGATGATCACGAGGCAGAGGCTGGAGAGGGAGTGTTTGGTTGCGGACTGGGGTAAGTTGGTGCAGAGAGGAAATGGAAAATGGTGTTGGTTGGAAGATGATTGCAGCTAGTGGAGGTTCAAAAGAAACGAAGGGAACTCACGCACAACTTCTCCCTCTCTTCCTTCGAGCTCACGGACAAAAACCAGAAAGATTGCAGCTCTCCAGTTTCTTTTTTTTTCCGATGCAAGGTGCGGCTCCCTCTTTGTCTCTCTGGTCGATATTACCTAAGTAACTAATCACTCCAGCTCCTCATCAGTCGGTGGTGTCAATACCGAAGCTCTCCACTCCACTTCTACTTCTCAGGTTCACACAACACTCACGGCTTTAGTGTTTTGAAAGAGGAAATGGTTTGACACTCACTTTTCTCTCTCGGATTGTGGCCGACCAAATGAAACCGAAGTCCTCTCTTCTGCTGTAGTGAGTTGGGAGTAGTGTGCCTTAGTGGATGATGGAACCGGCAATAAGGATGGAAGGTGCTGGAATGTGAAGTGGAAAATGGAACCGGCAGAAGGAAGGAAGGTGCTAGTATATGGAGTGGAAAAATGGATTCGGCAGAAGTGGAGTTGTGATTTTTTTGATTTTGATTTTTTCCCTTTTTGAAATTAATATAAAACTGATAATAAAAATAGATAACAAACAACAAAAACAACAAAAAAAAGTAATTTAATTAACATTGGGTAGAAACTAAATAAACTAGAATCAACAAAAACACAATTTTCCATTTTTCATCAATTTTCATCATTTTCTTTTTTTCTTTTTCTTTTTTTTCAAAATAAATTAACAAAAATAAACCAAAATGCCAAAAATTAAATTTAGAAGACATAAAACATATTTTGTGGGCAATTTTCTTTTTTCTTTTTACATGATTTTTCTACGCTAAAACTTAAAAATAAAAATAAAAACTAGAAACTAAAAAAAACTAAAAGCAACCACGACAAATGAGAATAAAAAGTAAAAGAAATTACACCAAAAATTTGGTGTCTACAATGTGACCATTAAGAATAAATACCCACTGCCCCATATCGATGAATTGTTTGACCAGTTACAAGGAGCAGTGGTCTTTTCGAAGTTAGATCTCCGACAGGGGTACTATCAGTTGCTAATTCGGAAGGAGGATATACCAAAGACTGCCTTCAATTCTAGGTATGGTCATTTTCAATTTGCCGTTATGCCCTTTGGTTTGACTAATGCCCCTGCCGCTTTTATGGACTTAATGCATCGGGTTTTTAAACCCTACCTGGACCGCTTTGTCGTTGTGTTTATTGATGACATTTTGGTCTATTCAAAAATCCGAGAGGAACATGAGCAACATTTGAAGTTAGTCTTACAAATCCTACTAGATCATCAGTTATATGCTAAATTCAGTAAGTGTGAATTTTGGCTGGAGAAGATTTCTTTTTTGGGGCATGTGATTTCGAAGGAGGGTATTACGGTTGATCCGACAAAGGTAGAGGCAGTGACTAAATGGAAGAGGCCAGAAACTCCCACTGAAGTTCGTAGCTTTCTAGGGTTGGCTGGATAGTACCGTCGATTTATTAAGGATTTTTCCAAACTTGCCGGTCCTTTAACCGATTTGACGAAAAAGAATGGCCGTTTTCTGTGGGATCCTAGGTGTGAGGGTAATTTTCAAGAATTGAAACGAAGGCTAACCATGGCCCTTATTCTAGCTTTGCCCAACGGTAAGGATAGTTTCACCGTTTATACTGATGCTTCAAGAGAAGGATTGGGGTGCGTGTTGATACAAAATAAGAACGTGAAATCTTTTGCTTCTAGGAGATTGAAACCCCACGAGTAAAACTATCCCACCCACGACTTGGAGTTAGCAGCCGTGGTCTTTGCCCTGAAAAAGTGGAGGCACTACCTGTACGGGGTAACCTTTAAGGTTTATTCTGACCATAAAAGCCTTAAGTACCTGTTTTCCCAAAAGGAACTGAACATGAGGCAGCGACGATGGATGGAATTCTTAGAGGATTACGACTGTACGATTAACTACCATTCGGGGAAGGCGAATGTAGTAGCTGATGCCTTGAGTCGGAAGGCTCAAATAGCTGGGCTAATGGTCAAAGAGTGGGAGATGTTGGGAGCAGTTAGTGAGTGGAACCCTAATTTGGAACGTCAAAAGGTGACCTTTGGGAATATCCGAGTAACATCTGCTATTCTAGGTCAAATTAAAGAAACTCAGGTGGAGGATCCGATAGTACAAAGGTGGAAGGAAAAGGTAGAGAAGGGAGAATTACTTGATTTCAATGTGAGTCCTAAAGGGATTTTGAGGTATCGGAACCGAGTAGTGGTGCCTAAGGATGAAACTTTAAGAAAGAAAATTTTGGAGGAGCCCATCGATCGAAATATACAATCCATCCAGATAGTAACAAGATGTACCAAGATCTGCGAAGGTTGTATTGGTGGGATAACATGAAGAGGGAAATTGTCCAATATGTACAATCCTGTTTAGTCTGCCAGCAAGTTAAGGTTGAACATCAAAAACTCTTTGGTTTGCTGCAACCTCTTGAGATACCCGAATGGAAGTAGGAGAACATCACGATGGACTTTGTCTCCGGTTTGCCAAGGACACAAAAGGGACATGATGCCGTTTGGGTGATCGTTGATCGGTTAACCAAATCGGCCCATTTCTTGCCTGTGAACATGAAATATTCCCTGGAAAAGTTGGCTCAGCTGTATATGAATGAAATCGTGAGATTGCACAGAATTCCAGTGAGTATAGTTTCAGACAGGGATTCTCGTTTCGTGTCTAGGTTTTGGCAGAAATTTCAGGAAACCTTGGGGACCAAGCTCAACCTAAGTACCACTTATCACCCCAGACGGATGGACAATCTGAGCAAACCATTCAAACCCTTGAGGATATGTTAAGGACTTGCATCTTAGATTTTGGGGGTAGTTGGGGCCAACACATGACCTTAGTGGAGTTTGCCTACAATAATAGTTACCACTCGTCGATCCAAATGGCACCATACGAAGCACTTTACGGATGATAGTGCCGATCACCGATCTATTGGGATGAAGTAGGCGAAAAGAAGGTTCTAGATCGAACAACCATTCCATGGATGGAGGATGCACAAGAAAAAGTCAAGTTAATACGTCAAAGACTCCAAACAACTCAAAGCCGACAAAAGAGCTACGCGGACAACCGAAGGAAAGATTTGGAGTTCTAAACTGGAGACCGTGTCTTCCTTAAAATGACACCCTTACGAAGTGTCACAGCGGGTAGAGGAAAGAAACTTCAACCACGATTCGTAGGACCCTTCAAGATTCTCCGAAGAGTTGGAAAAGTAGCGTATCGACTTGAGCTACCATCAAGTTTGTCCAGGATTCACGACGTCTTTCATGTCTCGATGCTCAAAAAGTATTATCCCGATCCAACTCACATTTTGCAACCGGAGGAGATTGAGATAGATAATTCACTCACCTATGAGGAGAAACCTGTGCAGTTACTCGACCGAAAGGTTAAGGAGCTGAGAAACAAGCAAATTCCATTAGTAAAGATCTTGTGGAGAAACCACGGGGTAGAAGAGGCAACCTGGGAGGTGGAAGAAGAGATGCAAAGGAAATACCCTAATTTATTTGTGAATCAATGTGAGAAATTTCGAGGACGAAATTCTTTAAGGGGGAGAGAGTGTGAGAACCCGAAATTTTTCTTAATTTCTAGGCATTATTATATATCTTTGCGCGTATTTTCTATATTTTCTTTTACTATATAAATTTTCGAGATATTTTTATTAGTAAATATAGTTTTAAAATCATTTTCCTAGTATAAGTTAGTTCATGTGACAATAGTAGGGAATTTTGAATGTGGGATCCGCTATTGCGTTAAGTGTGAAATTTTCGACGATTCGGTTAAGTTTTGTACTAAGGGAGTAATTTACTAGGTGTTAGGAGATAAGTAGAGGTCATCTTGATATAATTACCTTTGGAGAGACAAGAGGATAGGTATAAAATAAAAGGTGCCACGTGTCACGTTTCTATTCGAGGGTGGACTTTTGACCAAGATATTTTTACGTTCTTACAACTAATTTTGACTAAAATATTGCTTCATTTTTAACCCTTCTTGGCCGAGCTTCATTAGAGAGAAAAGAAGAGAGAAACTTCAACTTTTGCCTTCCATTTCTTGCTCAATCTTGTGAATCAACCAACCAAACCTCAAATTACTCCATAGAAATCCCTTGCTAGGAGGAATCCAAGAAGGTGGTGGAGTGGTTTTGAAAGGGAAGCCCTAAGGTGCTAGCTTTCTTGAGTGTTGAGGTAAGTTGGCTAAGAAAGTTCTCTCTTTGCTTTAATAATGGTTAATTAGTGGGTTGTAGTGGTAAATAGGTTATTTTATGGAAGATTTTATGGGTTAAAGTAGAGTTTGATGAATTTTAGAATTTTTGGTGATTTTTCTGATTTTATATGATGATTATTGTTGGGACATGGAATGGTAGTTTGATATGGTGTAAAATGAAGCTCTTGTATGTTAGTTGTGGTTGTTTGCGGAAAATTTCCGTTTGTAGGGCAAATTTCAGTTTTAGGGTTTCAAGATTAGGGTTTGCTATGGTTGGTTGTTGAGCCTTTAAGTGGCTAAGATTGAAGGGTATTGTAACATTCATTAAGTGTGTTGAATAGCCTATAAATTGTATGTGTTGTTGGTGGTTGTTTGTAGGATGGAAAAGTATGAAATTAAGGGGAAATGCTGTCCAAAGTTTGAGGATATTGAGTTCCTTTGAGTTTGAATTGAAATTGGGTAGAAATGAAATGTTTTGGGGTTGTTTATGCTTTTAGCACCAAATGTTCCTTAATTTTCCTTTCTAGTTATTTTTGGTCTTGCTTTAGTAGTTCCTTGAATAGGTATTCGACTCGTGTTCGGGTCTCAATTGTTATTTCTTACTTGTTTATAAGACGTGCCGGTGATCCGAGGCATACGTCGGATGAAAATTTGTGAACGTACTTTATTTGAACGGGTGAGTGTACCATTGTATGATTTGATGCTTACATGGTTGTTGTACTTGAATCTTTGGACTGAATGACTGTGAATTCCATTTTTGAGACGAGAGTGTACTTTATCACTCCCGTTCTCTTATTTGTATAACTGTGCAATTGTTACCTGTATATGGTTTGGTGTCGTTTGGAGCATGTGTCCAACGACTTTACTGTGATATCTGAGCTCAAACCTCATTGGTCGTTAATCAAGTCGAGTCGGCAAGTCGATGAGATAACGTACCATGGGGTACTGTTCGTCGAGTGGAGTGTTATCTTCTCGACTTTATGGTATACTCGAGTATTACCCTCTCTGATTTTGTGAGGTGTTCGGGCCCGGCAAGGGGAATGTATGGTGGAAGGTAATTGGTGTAAAGTGAAGTCTACGGTCATGTTCGTTTCTTCGAATGTTGGCAGAGTGTCAACAAGTTGAGATCAAGAAATGAAAAGATGGGTAATTGGCACTTGAGTGCCATCCGTTTCCTTTAAATGTGATGTTTCTTCGTATGTAAGTAAGGCTTATGTGATTGTTAAAGTGTACTTCTGTGATTCGTGACTATATAATTCGTTGGTACCTCATTGAACGAAAGCTCACCCCTCGTTAATTTTGTTTTCCTTACAGGATCAACTTTTGGAAACCATGATTTTGGAAAGCGAGTTAAGCTAGTTGATATTCTTTTGTTCTTTTGTATAGCTTCTCGAAAGTTGGATCCCTAAATGTATCTCATTTCAATGACACTTTTGATTTGTAAACGTACCCACGTGTGTATATATAAAAGCGTTTCTTCATGTGGTGTGGCATATATACTTGTGAATGTATGATCTCTAGTGACTAGATAAAGTTTATATGTTTTGGTAGAGTTTCGGTCATGTTCGGAATTTAAACGAAGAATGAAAAATTTTTTTGGCCGGGTACTGTTCATCGAATCCGGCCAATTTTCGGCCGAATATCTGGCCGGATATGCTGGGAAAATTTCAAAAATTTTTGAGTTGGCTACTGCCTCCAATCCGGCCGTATATCCGGCCAGAATCCGGGCAGATTGTGACGTGGCAGGCACTATTCGTCTTCAGTTTTGATTTTCATTTTCCGTTTCGTGGTTATTGAATTGTTTAAGAGCGCTAATATATTTTGGAATGTATTAGTTTGTGTATAACCGTCTTAGTAGTCCTGACGAGAATTGGGCAGGCAGTTCGCTAACCCCTTTGGTACGCCTTAGGGGAAGGTGAGGCTGTCACAGATAACACGGGGAAGAACCTTAGCTAATCTTTCAGATAAAATTTTGAAAATGACCTTGTTGATAAAATTACATAAACTTATCGGTCGATATTGAGTAAAATCCTGTAGACACTGAACCTTGGGAAGTCAGACAATCGCTGTAGCCACGATACTTCGTGGCAACTCTACACCACAGAAAAAACTCACTATAGCCCTATGAACATCCTTAACAATCACATCCCATGCAACCATGAAGAACTTCCCCGTAAAACCATCAGGACGCGCAGCACTCTTCTCATCCATTCAAAAAATTACATTCATCACCTCTTGAATTGATAGAACTTCCGTCAACGTAACATTTTCCTAATCAGTAATGATTCTTGAAATTACATCGATCATGTCACTCAATGCAAGACCAACTTCCTCCGTGAACAAATCTTGAAAGAAAGAAATTGCCTCGTTGCAAATACTTGATTCTGCGTCAAGCCAATCACCATTTGACTTCCTAATTTGATGAGTAACCACCTTTCTCCTCCTCTTAGACACCACGGCGTGGAAGAACTTTGAATTCCTGTCACCATCCAAGAGCCATTTAACTCGAGCTTTCTACCTCTAAAAACCCTCTTCGATAACCAAAGTCTGTCTAAGTCTTGCATGCGATTCTTGGAGATCCACAAGGAAAAGGTCCGTCAGATTATTATCATAAGCCATTTCGACCTCTAACACCTCTTGCTCCACTTTTTGAACCGCCAAAAAAATATCTCTGAAGGAATCCGTAGACCATTGCTTAAGTGCTTGCTTAACATTCCGCAATTTATCCGACAAAATCCGAAAAGGCGAGCTAGTGAAGAATTGCGACCAACTCTCCTCAACTACATCCAGAAAACCTTGTTTTGAAGCCCAAACATTCAAAAATCGAAATGGTTTCAGCTTGTTATCCAGCCTAGTTGATTTCGAGATTAAAAGAGGAGCATGATCTGACGGATCTCTCCCCTGGTGTTGAACTAAAACATTGTTCTCCATCTGCATAGCGGCTGAATTGAGCAAAAGTTTGTCTAATCGCTTCCAAACCCTAGCCGTGCCCAGCCTGTTGTTACATCATGTAAAACTAGATTCGAAGAAACCAACATCCCCAACTTCCGCCAATGACATAAAATGCGAGAATTTGACACCTTCAGAATGTCTAAAAGGCAGGCCACCCTGTTTTTCCTCTACATTCAATATAACATTAAAATCCCCAACAAGAAACCATGTCTTTGCCTCTAGCTTCTCTCGCAATAATTCAGTCCATAACCCTTTCCTCTCCTAAGTAGTGTATTTTGCATGAATAAAAGAAAAATAAATCTCCTCAGGAAACAATTGAGACCGAATACTTAAAGTTAGATGTTGATCTGACTCCCCACTATTTGACAACTGAAGGAAGATTGGTAAAAAAAACCATAATGTACCCCACCGCTTCACAACACAAAAGTCCATCCCCACCTTAAACCGAATAAGATCAATATTTACTATAGCAGTCTTAGGTTCGCAAATTGCTACCAAAGGAATAGAGTACACTTTAACTAATTTGCGGAGTGTTAATCTAAGTCCCTAACTTTTGACGTTTACAAAACAATGGATGATACTATTATCTCTTCAAGAAATACTTTCAACTATGAAGCAAATCAGATTTAAAGATCAAACGCAATTGAAAGAGACAAAGGTTGCTGAAAGCTGTCGGACGCTTGTGAAGACAGGACCGGACATCCAATAAACATTGCGCAACTTCGGACGCATGAAGAACTCCATCACCGAACGTCTGAAGGAATTAAGACATACCCTCTAGCTCACTGACTTCGATCAGACGCAAAACATTAGAGCACCCGACGTCCGATAAACAATGCGGCACTTCGAACGCAAAACATTGGAGGTACCGGACGTCTGAAAGGATTGAAAAAGATTTCTCAATTTCATCATCTACTTTCGGATGCAAGCATCAGAGACACCGGACGTCTGAAAGAATTGAAGAAAATCTCTCAAACTCACTGCCTGCTGTCGGACACAAGAAACGGGAGTACCGGACATCCGACACTCCCAACAGCTAGTTGACTCTTCAACTACTTTCTATCCGTTGGAAGCATTAATGAAGCACTTTCTTGGTCTTATATAAATAATGCATGGTCAGGAACTTCAAACAACTTTTGTACACTGAAGATACAAAAGATATAGAGTAGTTTTAATGAGAAAACACTCTCCAAGGAAGATTTGTAGTCTTGGTGGTGTGAAGTTCATTGTAAGTTTTTCATTTGTGAGTGAATACTTCAATAGTGTAGCTCTGTGAGGGTTGTCCTAAGGGATAGTAAAACTTTCTAACTTGACCGAATGAACCTTGGGGCAAGGAGGAAGTGGGCCTTTCTTTGTACACAAGATTGGTTGTATTTCATCAACTTGAAGAAGCTTGTTTGAATTGATCTTCAAACTCAAGAGGAGTTTGGTAGTCAATTGGTTTGCAATTCCTTTCTTCCTATTTACTTATTGTTATCTTGTGATTTTTAAATTGTTTATATTTTCTATTTCTTTCAAGTGATTTTGTTCATTTATTGATCGATTCATTGTGTGATCACTTAGAAAAGAGGGTAAATTTCATATTGAGCAAAAAGTGCCCACAACTTGATTAGTTTTATAATCAACCTAATTCACCCCCCTCTTAGGTTGTCTTCGATCCTTGCAATTGGTATCAGACTTTGGTCTCCTAGAGATTAAGCTCAAGCGGCTTAGGAGTAAAGATGACAACCAACAATACCATATTTTTTGAAGGACAATCTGTGATTAAACCTCCAATGTTTAATGGGTCAAATTATGTGAGTTGGAAAGAAAGAATGATTATTTTCTTGCAATTGATTGATATTGAATTGTGGTTTATTGTTAATGAAGGTCCATATGATGCCTCTATAGTAGATGAAAACACTCATAGATCTAGACCAAAAACAAGAAATGAATTGACTGCAGAGGATAGAATTCATCTCACCTTAAATGCAAAAGCTATGAATGTGTTATATAGTGTTTTATACTCAAATGAATCTGCTAGAGTCAAGGGTTGTAAGTCAACTAAAGAAATTTGGGACAAACTGAAAGAAATTCAGGAAGGTAGCGAAAATGTTAGTGAGCAAAAGAAGTCTATTTTGATTACTAAGTATGAGTCGTTTAAGATGGAACCTCATGAAAATATTGACAAAATGCATTGTAGATTCAATGATCTCATTAAGGATTTAGAAGTGCTAGAAAAGGAATACTCCTTAGGAGAGAAAAACAGAAAAATCTTGAATGTTTTGTCAAAGGATTGGGAGAGTAAGGTGACTGCCATTGAAGAGGCTAAAGATTTGAATTCTATGCCTATTGTGTGAGAGCCCGAAATTTTCCTATTTTCTAGGCATTTATTTTAGCCTTTTGCGTATAATTTCCGTATCTTCTTTCTTATATGAATATTCTGGGAATTTTTATGAGTAAATATAGTTTTTAAATCATTTTTCTAGTATAAGTTAGTTCATGAGATTTTAAAAGTGTACAGTGGATGTGGGACCCACTAGTGCGATAAGTGTGGTAAATGTGGTTCATTTGGAGAAGCTTTGTATACATGGATTATATTACATGGTGTTATGAGATAATTAGGGGTTAGCTAGTTAATTAAGTCTTGCAAGACAAAAGAAATGAGATAAGCTTGAAATGGGCATGTGACACCCTGTAATTTTCTCATTTTCTAGGTTTTATTCTATTTAACGGCATGTTTTTCTCCATTTTCTTTATTAGGAAAATTTTCTAGATAATTTTTATGAGTAAATATTGTTTTTAGATGATTTTTCTAGTACCGGTTAGTTTTTGAGAAATTAAGAGCGTATACCGGACGTGGGACCCGCTAGTGCAAAAAGTTCGGAAAAATTCGGCCCGTTAGGTTAGGTTTTGGATACTGGGTTTAATTTACCGGGTGTTATTAGATAATTAGAGGTTGTTGTATGGATGAGAGTGGAGAGACAAAAGGATAACCTAGCATTAAAGAGAGGGACAAATGTCACTTTGCTATTGGACTTGGAAGTTGACCATATGAACATCTTACCACCTTTACCAAATAAATACCAAAAATTGGCCAAAAATCCTCTTATTTGTTTCCTCTCTTGGCCAAGCTTCTTGGAGAGCAAAAGAAAGAAAAGCTATCAAATTTCTTCTACTCAATCTTGCTCAATCTCACAACTTAACCGATAAAACCTCAAATCACTCCATAAAAACCCTTAGCTAGGTGGTAGTGAAGTAATAGGTGAAGTGGTTTGAAAGATAGTGGTGTAAGTTGCTTCCTTTCTTGAGATTTCAAGGTGAGTAGTCAAGAAATTCCATCTTTGGCTTTGATAATGATGAATTCATGACTTGTGAAGGTTAGTTAGGTGATTTTGTGGAGGTTTTCATGACTTTTGGTGGTGTTTGATGAATTTTTGATTTTATGCAGAATTTTTCTGTTTTTATATGTTTAATGTTGATTGGCCATGTATGATGGTCTAGTATGGGTTAGAATGAAGCTTTGGTATGATAATTGTAATGATTAGTGGAAAATTTCTGGTTTGAAGCAAAAATTCCAGATTAGGGTTTCTATGAAGCCTGTTCTGCCCGGTACTATTTGACTAGTTTAGAGGCTGAATTAGCCTTGGATTAAAACATGAAAGTTGTAGAGGATGGTATTTTATAGTTTCCTACAAAATTTCATCTCAATTGGAATAACGTAGCCTGTGAAAAGACCGAAATACCCCTGCTGCCCTGTTTCTGTCCGAAACTGATAATCAGCTTTGGTAATTGGTTAATTGACTAGGAATAAGACCGAATTGGTTGTTGATGTCTTCTTAAGAATTATAGCTTGTATCTTATCTTTCAAATGGCTTTGGAATTACCTGATTTGGAGTTGTGTGTGCTGAGATAAGGGTGAATGAATCAGGACTGCCAGTTGAATTTCACGGTGAGTTTCGAACTGAAAAATCTGGAGTTGTTTTGGTAAATTTGATCTAGTTAGGGTAAGAACTGGACTGAGTGGCCTTCTTCAACATTGTATCCCTTTTCCTTAGCTTCGAAACGGTGTAAATTACACCTCAATCCGACAAGGATAGCTTCAGTTACGTTAATTCCGCTAAGCAACAGCAAACCTGCCTTTTGTTTCCCAACCCAAACTTCGTTTCCGCATATGTCCTAGTTTGATTTTGCACTTATACGTTCCATATGATTTTACTCTAGTGATATGTGGATTCGGTTTATGACTCATATTCGAGCCTTATTGTGGCGCTAATTAAAGGTGTTTGATAGCTTGTGATTTGTGGGTGTTGAGGTTTGGTTGGAAAGTAAAGAAAGACAAGGGAAATGCTGTCAAAATTTTCGCGCAGCTTCTGCACAGTCTCGGGAAATTTGCTATATCTTGATGTAGGAATGTCGGAATTGAATTCCGTTTGTTGCGTTTTAAACTAGATTCATAGGGCTATAAACCATGTAAATTTCAGACCCTGTTTATGTCTGTACCATTTATGGTGATTTTTCAAAGTTGACTGAAATATTGTACCTGTTCTGTCTTTCACTGGATAAAGCAGCAACTTGAGGCTTGAATTTGACTGACTTGCGTTCTGAATCTTATGAGGGTGTTTTCTGGAAAGTTATAGCCCTTTGAATTTATTTTCCAATGGTATAACTTTTACTAATTTTGGACTTACAAAACTTGAGATATGATTTTTCATATAGGGTTGCGCGAAACTGGAAAATCCTGTTTTCCTAGTATCGATCTTACTTTCATTTTCTACTTCAAATTTGAAGTTGGTCAGTCATTGTAGGTAGGGTTTTGAGGTTGTTCATGCCTTTAGGACTAATCGTTATCTTTTCACTCCAAAGTCACCTCTTCGCTTTACATTAATGGTTCATTTGGATAGGCACCTGACTTGTAATCGAGTTTTACTTGCGAATTCCACTTATTAGGTTTTGGAGTCCAGTCTTAAGTGTTTGCCTTGATTGTTCTAGGAGGTGCCGGCGAGTAAAGCCACACTTGGGAAGGAAACTTTTGAAATTATCCTTGTTTGATCAGGTGAGTGTACCACTCCCCTGAATTATTGCTAAACTGGTTTCCTGTACTTGCAAATTGCTAGTTGAATGTCTTTCCTGACTGTTTATCTTGTATGAGACGAGGGTGTACTTTATCACACTCGTTCTCTTGCCTGTACTGAACAAACTGGAATCCATTACTTGTACTTGTTATGTACTTGAACTTGTTACTTGCACTTGTTATGATGTCGTTTGGAAGAGTATCCAACGACCTTCCTGTTAAACATGAGCTCAACCTCATGGGGAGTTAATTTAATCGAGCCAGCGAGGGCTTGGTCGAGATAATTGACAATCCATGGGTGCATGTTCCTGGGGGAATCTTTGGGTATTGAGACTCTTGATTCCGATATACTCGAGTATTACCATTCCTGTTCCTGTTTGGCGTTCGGGCCCAGTAAGGTGTATGTTTGGTGAACGGGATTTTGGCGTTAAAGTGGTGATCTACTGGGCTGGTTCCTTTATTTGAACGTTGACGGAGGGTCAACAAGGCTGGATCAAGTATTGCAACGGGAATTTGGCTCCTGAGAGCCACCTGTATCCTTTAAATTGTGATGTTCGTTCATTTCTTTTACTTGATGCGGATATGTGTCCTATAAATGTTTTCTCATGATTTCTACTGTTATATTTTTGGTACCTCATTGAGCTTCTAGCTCACCCCGTTTCGTTATCCTTGTTTTCCTTACAGGAAATCACCATTTGAAGACTATGATATATGAAGCATGAGTTGAGCTAGTTTTAGTATTCTTTTGTATAGCTCCTCGATGGTTGGAAAACCTTTAATGTATTTTAACCAAACAATTTCCTTTTGAATTATAAATTTGCAACCATGTGTATCTAAAAGTGTTTAACCATGTTCCTAAGTTGATTTGGTTTGAAAATGTTCTTTTCTAGGGTTATCTAAAGTTGTTGTGCTTGTTTGGGTTTCGGACAGTGAATGTTATCTTCTCGAAGTTCTTTTGAGCGGTTGGTAGGGTTTACGCTCGTTCCGGATCCGTAGTCCCGGCGAGAGTTGGGCAGGTGGTCCGCCGAACCCTTTGATTCGCCTTAGGGGGAGGTGGGGCTGTCACAGGGCACATGTTGCATTGTGATTGGAGGTTGGCATTTGACTAGTCTTTCTTTACCTTTACTAAACTAATTTTGACCAAAAATCATCTTCCATTTCCTCCTTCTTGGCCGAACCACTAGAGAGAAAAGAAGAGAGAAAGCTTCTTCAATTTTCCTTCCTTTCTTGCTTGAATCTCACAAACCAACCGTTTAAATTCCAAATTTCTCCACAAAAGGGAGTTGCTAAGCTAGTTTAAGGTGTTGAGTGGAGCCATTTGTGAAGAACAAGCTCTAGTTGTCTTGCTTCTTGGAGTTACAAAGGTAAGTTGTCAAGGAAATTTTCTTTTGTCCTTAATGATGTGAAATTGGAGGTTTATAAAGGTTGAATATGTTAGTTTGTGGATTATTTCATGACTTATGGTTGAGATGTGCAAATTTTTCTAATTATTGAGGATTTTCTGTTTTAATATATAAATTATTGTTTAGTCATGGATTAATGGTTTGTTATAGTGTAAGATGGAGTTGGTATGTGTTGGAAATGAGTGTTTGTGAAAAATTGTTGGTTTGAAACTAAAATTCCAGATTAGGGTTCCAAACAGGCCTGTTCTGTCCGAATTTATTTGAGCATGATAGAGGCCGAATCAGCCTTAGGCTAAAACATGAAAGTTGTAGAAAATGAAGTTTTATAGCTGCCTGAAAAATTTCAGCCCAATCGGAGTAATGTAGCCTGTGAAAATATCAAAATACCCCTGCTGCCCTGTTTCTGTCCGAACCTGATAATCAGCTTCTGTAATTGGCTAGTTTGACCGGGAATACTACTGATTTGGTTGTCGATGTCTTCGTAAGAATTATAGCCTGGTATCTTAGCTTTCAGATGGCTTTGGAATTACTTGAATTGGAGTCGTATGTGCTGAGATATGATTGAATGAATCAGGACTGCTCATTGAATTTCACAGTAAGCTGCGAACTGGAAAATCTGGGGTTATTTTGGTAAATTTGACCTAGATACGTTGCAAACTGGACTGAGTGTCCTTCTTCAACATTGTATCCCTTTCTATTAGCTTCGAAACGGTGTAACTTTCACCCCAAACCGATAAGTGTAGCTCCAGTTGTGACAGTTCCGCTAAGTAACATCAAAACTGTCTTTTGCTTTTCAATTTAAACTTCATTTCCGCACATGTCCCTAGCTTGACCATGTCGCGCCCCACTTTTTGAATGAATGTGAAATGTGTGCGAAGTGTGGTGTGAACGTGTGCAACATGAAAAGTAAAAGGCCATGGGACTTTGGAAAGCGACGATTTGGCCAAATGAAATTTAAAAAGGGTTTTTTAAATATGAAAACGGAGTCGCCACTTGGTATAGATTTGGGGTGTACCAAGTCACCCAAAAAGTGTTTTTTAAAGACAAAGTAGTAAAACCCTCTTTAAAACGACTCCTAGTCCACGTAAGCCAAAGAAAAAGGTTCGGGGGTCACGTTTGACAAAGGGGAAGGCAAGGATAGAATCCAAGGCACCCCTTTGACCTAGCCAAGGCTAGTTGCGCGACTTAAACCAATTTTTCCTAGTTTTCTACCCAATGTATGTTCGCACGTTGGATGTGACTATATAAATGCAAAACGGAAAGAAAAATGCAATCCTAAATTCTACGATGTCTCTTGTGAGGCTTTTGGTCCCAAACCACATGAATTGTGGCGGCCAACAAAGGAACACCTCATAGAGGTCGATTAATGCAAATGAGACTCAAGTGTGCAAGTGTGAAAGTGTATGAAAGATGCAAGAAATGTAAGTGCAAGTGTGCAAAATTGTATAAAGGTGCTTGTGTGAAATTGTAAAAAAAATCCAAGTGTTTGTGTGCAGATGTATGAAAAGGTGCTCGTGTGAAATTGTGTGAAAAATCCAAGTGTTTGTGTGCAAGGGAAGGGATATGAAGGTGCATGTGTGAAAGTAGGAGGAGAAAATAAAAGTGTAATGAGGGTATAGAATGATAGAGTGAATATAGAATGCGTGAGCCTAGGGAATGCAAGCAAGACGGGTACGGGGGTTGACTCCTAACTTTCGACTTTGATTTTCCCTTTGATTAGAAGGCAAAACTAGCGTGCTAAGGCTATCGAATAGCCACACTCGCTCGTTTCCCTCATCAGAAGGGGACACTCAAGCAAAATGAACCCTATAGCTAGTATGGGATGCAAAAATCTAAAGTGAGAGGGAAGGGACTAGAGGAGCATGCTAAATGATAAAAACTAAGAAAAAATGCATGGAAATGTAGTGAGCAAGCAAATGAGGTGCTAACGAGGGGAAATCCCTAAGGGTCTAGCGTTGGACTAGCCCATTCTATGAACTCCGACTAGCGTTGGACTAGCGGAAACGTACATTCATCCATTCCATTCATTCATGGCTATGAAAGCAAGTAGACATGCCAAAACACTCGTAAACACGTAACACGTAACACTTAGCATGCTCGACTAGATGCAAGAGCCTAATAAAGCAATTAAACATGTAGCAACAAAAACAAGCAACCAAGGGGAAGGGGAAGTGGACCAGATGCTCTCCGAGCACTATCTATTACAAGCCAAGAGGTGTACACATACCCCATAAAAGCATAAAGGGGAAAGGGAAATGGACCAGATGCTCTCCGAGCCCTATCTATTACAAGCCAAGAGGTGTACACATACCCCATAAAAACTTAAATAAAAGTAAAAGCAAGTAAATGCACGCAAGGAGGTAAGGAAAGCGAAGTAGGCATGCATATTCACATAACACATAAGATCACATAGGAGAGACAAAATCAAAGAGATAGAGATTACCTCCCTTGAGTTGTGAAATGAAAAGAATATTAGCTTCAAAACAATAAAAGGGTCAAGGCACCAATTTATTTGGCAAATAATCACAAATGATAAAAATAAGCATGAATTTGAATCAATTAAATCATGACAGCAACCCACATGTAAGAAGTTAAGAGAAGAAAGGACCTGATTGCAAAGATTGACAAAACTTTGGGGCCAAAATTAAAGAAAAATAAAGTTCAAGGACTCATTTGCAATTAAAGTAAGGACCCAATTGAAAGATTTGAAAGTTTGTAGGGCCATAGTAAAATTAAAGAGAGACTCAGGGACTGATTTGCAAAATCATTTTCTGGTTTCTTAATGGATCAGGCCATTGGGCCAATTTATTTGTTCGTTTGGGCCAAACCCTTCCTGGCCCAACCGAAAACTCTAAGAAGTAAGCAGGCCAGCCTATCTTTAAGCCCAAACAAAGTGCAACTAGAAAAGATGGGCTTCACCTCTCAAGCCCATGTCAAAGATCCCAAAATTATGAACTAAACCCACTCTCTTAAACCCAAACAACAAAAACTCTTAGCCCACATCACTTGTTTTATTGAACCCCAACATGATGAAACCAAATAAAATTATTAAACCTCAATTATAACCTATAAACAAGAATTAATCTATCCAAACAAATCACATAAAATATGCAAACAGAGGATTAAGCTTAAAAGGGTGAAATTAGTTTAATTTTTACAGATTTTGGGCCACATCAGAATAAGGGGGGAAAAGGAGGGATCAAGGTGCAAAATTCAAAAGTATTTTCATGCAAAACCCATGCAATCACGTAGAAGGATTTCCTGAATGCATTTCTCATCTTAGAACATCAAATTCAAATTCACCCATATTCCTTAGCTAAAACTTTCTTGATCTAAACCTCCAAAAACTTTAAACTAGACAACCAAGCATAAAATGGGCATCAAACATACAAAGACATGGAAGAAAATCATGCAAACTTTGGGAATGCTTCATGCAAGCTACAGATGAAACTAATACAACAAAACCTGCTGCATTTTTAGTTCAAGGCTTAAGGGGAATTTCCAGCCACGAGTCTATCCAATTCATTATGCACAAAGGTTTTTCCAACACCAAGATTCTATCCATCATCCACTAAACATGCAGCTTCATTGAAAGGGCGAAACAAAAAAAATTGGAACTGACCATTAAGGGGAAAGAACTAAACAGCGAAAGAAAGAAAAAGATTGCTGCAAATTTCTGCCGCAAGTTCATATCAGAAAATTCACAAACCGTGGGTATTTCATACCAGAAAAAATGACCAAAAACACTACAAACAGAGCCCGAGCTTCAATCATTACTCTATAACCATCATTGACATGAGTTATATGCATGCAAAACAGAATTCGAATCAAGTCTTCTGCCAAACAGAATTCGGCAACTAGGAAATCTTCTACAATAAACTCTGCTGCAAAAATGCAGCTCCAAGAAACTTTTAGCCAGCAGGATTCAATTCCAGCTCAAGTATGTCTTAGACATAAACACTCAAGACCAATCCAAGCTTCATAACAACCATTTTATCATTCAAACCAAACAAAACATAGAAGAAAAATCATGCAAAGCTGGAAAACTTTCATGCAAAATGGTTTGGAGCTTTAGCAAACAATGCCTTTGAGCTTCGGCACACAGCAGGGCAGATTTATACAATCATCTCAAACCACGAACCCAATATCAAATTCTCATTAGGCTTATTATGCATACAAAACAGAAACTTTCGGTCAAAAACTGGAATTTCCTTTGCTTATGTGATTTGGCACTTCAAAACCCAGCCTTCAAACACAAATTGCTACACATTCCTCTTATTTTTGCATTATGAAACTTGGAAATTGGAACACCGAAAGCCGGACACAAAAGCATGTAATTGACAGAACCTAACTCTAGTTTAACATGCATTGCTCTCAGACAGAACAGAAAAACACAAGATGCATAACTCAAGACTTCCCCCCTTTATTCATTTTTCTTCTCGGCTTTGACAGCAAAAAGAAAACGGCGTGCCTGCATTTGCATTCTTCTAATTTCTAAACTACTGAACACAGCAGCAAAACTATAGAAAGACTCCCAATTACCTCATCATGATTCGAAACTAAGTGCACAAACAAGAGTATACTCTGAGTTAGAGGGAAAGCCGGCAAAAACAAATTTGTTTATGAAACCCCACAAGTTTCTGATTTTTCACATCTGCGGCGTATCAAGTCAGGCAGACAACTTAGAGCAACAATTTCTCCAAAAACATTAACCATCAGATTTTATTTCCTCAGACCAAGATTAGACAATAGATTTCCAACAAAAAACTCAGCCCATTCGGTCACCATAAGAATCAAAACAGCAAAGCAGTTCGTAACAAGCAGTAGCAAGATTTTTGGCATGTTCAGAGAATATCTAGGCCTGTATGGGAAGTAGAAGGCAAAGATATTACCTTTGACGCTTGTAAGATTGCATAATCACAAAGGCTCTTAGGCAAGACGTCCGAATGCAAACTGGTGAAGAGGATTCTGCCACAGAGACGCCCAGTGCTGGAAAAACCGCAGCTTGGAGCTTCAATGTGGTTCTTTTCCTTGCTCAGCCTTCATGAAGTTCTCCCCTTTCTTTCGGACTCTCTGATTCTCAACTCCAAACCCAGCTTTTAGTTCCTTTTCCCCTTTCCTCACTCAGCCATTCCCCTTTTTGTTTCTCCGTCCCTCACCTCTTTTTGCTCTCGGTCATTTTCTTTCAGTTTGCAGCCGTTCCCTCTATCCTCTCTTGCTCACCGAAAAACTTCCCCCCTGCGGCTGTGTTTTCTCTTGCTATTTATACCAGGAACCCCCCCTCCTAAAACCCTTAGCACTCTTCTATATTTTCAGATAAGGGCTGCCCCAATGCTCCTTTTGCAAGCTGCGGCAAAACGCAGCTTGCATGCCGCAGGACTTTTTTTTTTTTTTTTTTGAAAACAAACTTGATAATTACAGAAATGATAAAATAAAATGTAAATAATAATAATAACAAAATTACACAAACCAGGTAATAATAATAATAACAAAACAAAAATAATTTTAAATAAAAAACTAAACAAAAATGGCCATTTTTAATTTTCCAATTTTCATTATTTTCTTTCTCTCAAAATAAAAATAACTAAAGTGCCCAAAGATTGAATTTAAAGAAATAAACATATTTTTGTGAACAAATTTTCCTTTTTTTTCCTTTTTCTCTTTTTTTTCATTTTTCCAATCCAACTAAAGCCTATTTTTTTTGAATTTTTCTTTTCAAGAAAGCATTGAATAAAAACAAAATGACTATAACATATTTTTGATGTTTTCCTTTTCTTTTTTCTAAAAACTCTACGCTAATTTTAAACTTAAAAGCTAAAACTAAAAATTAAAACTAAAAGTAAACAACGAATGCAAGCAATCTAAAATGAAAATCATGAAATAGATGCCACATAAAATTATTCAAAATTTGGTGTCTACAGTTTGCCCCTCTTTGTCTGAGTTTTGAAAAAACTTGAGACAAAGAAGTAGACACCAAATACTTACCTGTGTTATTTGGCTGCAAAAGGATCCCAATGAACAAGAATTTGAATACGGGACTGACCCGAACATGAAAAATAAAACGGAACTGACCCGAACCAGAATTGAAAAAGGGACTGACCCGAACAGAAATTTATAATTGGGATAGACCCACGGGATAGACCCGGACAGAAATGTAAAATTAGATGAATTGAAGTGAGATAGAGTGTTGGTGGGATAGAAACACGCACATTAGTGAGATAGGCTCGATGCTAACGGCAGTAGGATGAAAACGCGCACGTTAGTGAGATAGACTCGATGCTAACGGCGGTAGAAATGAAACACGCACGTTAGTGAGATAGACTCGATGCTAACGGCGGTAGAAATGATGCTAACGGCGGTAGAAATGAAACACGCACATTAGTGAGATAGACTCGATGCTAACGGCGGTAGAATGAAAACACGCACATTAGTGAGATAGACTCGATGCTAACGGCGGTAGAATGAAAACACGCACGTTAGTGAGAGTAGACTCGATGCTACTCGATGCTAACGGAGAATAAAACTCGCACTAGTGAGATAACTCGATGCTAACGGCGGTAGAAGAAAACACGCACGTTAGTGAGATAGGCTCGATGCTAACGGCGGTAGAATGAAAACACGCACGTTAGTGAGATAGACTCGATGCTAACGGCGGTAGAATGAAAACACGCACGTTAGTGAGATAGACTCGATGCTAACGGCGGTTGAAGTAAAACACGCACATTAGTGAGATAGACTCGATGCTAACGGCGGTAGAATGAAAACACGCACGTTAGTGAGATAGACTCGATGCTAACGGCGGTTGAATTAAAACCAATCCCAACATGACTTTTGTGAAGTTGGCGGCACAAAATCCAGGCCCAACGTGATCTTTGTGAAGTTGGCGGCACAAAATCCAGGCCCAACGTGATCTGGTGAATGGTCAGCAGGATAAGACCCAATCCTGCCATCCAATTGGTCAAGAAATTGGATTTGATCTGTCAAGATATAAGAAATTAAATTTTGATTTTCCAAGAAACAAAAATTTGAACTTGATTTTCGATTTTTGACTTTTGAATTTTTCTGATTTTTCGAGAGAATTTTTTTCAAAAATAATTTGCCCCAGTGTAGGGCCCTTTTCCCTTCTTTCTTTCCTTTCTTCGGCATCGGCCTTCCACATCGCCAGATGCTTTTCGTCGACTTCAACTGTGAATACCTGCACAGGGGGCTTACATGCACTCAAATTTTCAAGAAAAAGGCAGCGTGATTGATTTGAAAGTCTTGCTTGAGTCTTTGACGAAATCCTCAAATGGACTATAAAAAATTTGCCCCAGTGTGGGCTTATTTTGTGAAATCTTGCGAATAAAAATTTTGCCCCAGTATGGGCCCATTTGATTGCAAACAATTGGTTTGGATGACTTTCCATTTATGCGAACACTATAAGAAAGAAAATTTCATGATGAATTTCTCAAAATAATGCCAAATTACAAAGGATTTCTTCCTTACCTTAGCATCGAAGCTTTGGGTAATGGCGTTATTTCTGATTTGGAAATGGGAGGTCAAGATTTGTCTTATTCATGTGCTCAGATGGTATGTAACCCTTTCTATACCACATCTTGGTGAAAGCAAAGAGTTTATCATCCTTATTTCTTAAGAAAACGTAGTCCACATACGAGCTTTATAGGCTTGCAATAACACGGATGGAAACGATAGCTAAAACATGAAAAAACTGGTTGTTCCCTTATGATCACAAATGATTGATGGATTTCTTACGAGCATAGTCGTCACTTTGGATTGTCATGAAGGAATAAGTCAACGATGGACTTTATGAGCTTGTAATGTGGCTTGAAAACGATAGCTAAAGAATAAAACTTTCAAGGACATTACACCACAGATCGCATTTTTCAACATTGCCTTCATCTGGACTCCAGATTCTTGGACTTTGTTTGACTTTTTATCATCACCCAACAGGGTCTTTCAACATCAAATCTTTTTGCATCTTTCTTTTGCATTCATTTCGCTCGTTTTTCTTTTCTTTTTCCCTCTTTTCAGAAATACCTTCTCGGGGTTTCATATGAAGAGCAGTGTCAACCTCACGCCAAATCAATTCAGAAATACAGCTAAAATTTTCGACATCAGAAATTTTCTTAACAGGGCCATTGCTAAGAACAGAAGTCAGGGCTTTCGGCTTTTGTAATGGGGTCAGGTGGGGTGCTTAGAAAAGTTAAGGCTTGAAAACGGATTTCAAAGTGGTTTGAAAAATCCGAGATCGCATTGTTGCGCCAACCCTATTTCAGGGTTAAATCAAAATCTGCCTCAGTTTTTGCTCAATTGAGGCTTTTCACTTTCATTTTTCTTTTTCCTTTTGACTTTTCGGCCTTTTTGCCATTCTTTGAAATTTCACAAAATTTGCCCCAGTTTACTTTTGAACTGAGGTTCTCTTTTCTTCTTTTGCCTTTTGATTTTGTGGGTTTTCACTTTTTCGCTTCTTGAAATTTTCTTTTTCAACCCAACTTGCCCCAGTGTGGGGTTTGCGATTCTCAGGGGGTGCCAAATGAAGTATTTTATTCTGAAGGCTCAAAAGGGATAACTAGGGATAGAATGTTTGATTGGAAAAGAAGATGGCCTGACTTGTATTCCGTTCCTTACAATAACTCTGAAAGGAAATTTTCATTAATGGGAAATTTTTGGCATGTATCTGAATTAACTGATTGGGGAAGACCCTTGTTCATCCATATTTGTGAAACATAGGTGATCCACGCGGACAAATCTCTTCCTTTTCTCTTTTTTCCAAAATTCGGAACCCAAGTGGAGTCAAATTTCCCCAATTTGCGGTTCCCTCCTTATTCGAGCATTTTTGCTTTTCCCCTTTTCTTTTCCTTTTTAAAATTTCCCAATCTCCTTCCCCAATGCGAGGTACGATCATAAGTGCATTCGAAAAGAACCACCAATTTTAGTTCAAATGAGGACGCAAGGGATAAATGGTGTTTAGATTGAAGAAATGATGGTCAAAGTATCATTCTTACACTTCATGACAACCAGAGTAACGAAATGCTCATTGACAATCCATTCCCTTTTGAAAGTTTTCCAATGTAGGGTAGAGATCGTTAAGGCGTTTATTTGGAAGGAAATTATTCTTCTATAGGCTCAAATGGGAGAGCAAATGATAAAAATCTGTATAGGTAGTGAAACGAATGCTTGAAGTATCATTCCAAATTTTCAAACAAATAAGAATAATGCACATTTTTGCTTTCACTTAGATGTGATTGAATCGGATTAGTTACCGCGGACATTTTCAAGTAAAAGTTGCCTCAATTTACAATTTATCAATCAATGTGACTGATTTTATTTTGGGGTCAAATGAAGGAGAAAAGGAATCTCATAGGGCCTTTTGAGTGACCTCTTTTAATTCTGAACACTCTTATTATGAATTTTCAGGCCGGAGGTTGAAAAAATCCCAATTTAGTCTTATTTCTTAAAATTCATCATGAAATCTCCAATGAATAAGAATAAAGAATGAAATGTACATAAATATACACAAAACAATGATTGTCCAAAAATTTTATTGCTGAAAAAGTTTGAAACAAAATTTCTCATTCAATTACGATACAAATGAGGATAGAAAACTTCTAAAGAGCTCCACATATATATCCTTTTTGTCTTCATTTCTTTTGACACAAAAATATATTAACAAGTCAAATATACAGAATTTTCCTTGAAAGCGATTGTGAAATCTCTTAGAAGCTCTCAGCCTAGAGCTTTCAAATGGGTCTTTCATGTTTCCATTGTTGGATCTACCCAAGAATCAATATAGGAAAATATTTTCATCTTATTGAAACATTTTTTAATGAATGCAGGGGAGGGGGAAAACAAAAGAAAAATACCCAAAGTTAGTAATCAAAACCATAGAATCAGTATGCATGCCCTATGGGGGAACCCTTTTATGCCAAGGGTAGGCCTAGCATGAAAATGCAATCCTCTAGGGTAGGCACCATACAATACCTGATGGATCCAATCAGCTTATGGAGTGAAAAATAATTTAAAAAAATTTGGCCCACTGGAATGAAAAGAGACATTTGTCCTAAAATGAGGGAAAAGTCCGAATGGATTGCTACTTTGATCGATGCATGAAATAATGTGTAAAAGGGGCTGATTGGAATGTCTCAATTAATTTATTCGGTGACCCTTAGACTTAAACCCTAAAAAGGGAAAAAACGGGTCAAATGGATTGGATAAAATTGATGATTTATTTAAAAATGACCAAATTGCCCTAAAAATAGGTAAACTGGTCAAATGAATGAAATGAAATTTGATTTATTCAAAAATTGATCGAATCACCCTAAAAAGGGTAGATTGGTCAAATGAATGAAACTTGATTTATTCAAAATCGATTCGATTGCCCTAAAAATGGGTGAACTGGCCAAATGAATGAAAGAGAGATTGATGATTTAGGCAAAAATCGACCAAGTCACCCTAAAAGGGTAAATTGGTCAAATGAATTGAATGATTTTTCAAAAATCGACCGGATGACCCTAAAAAGGGTAAATTGGTCAAAAAGACCCTAAAAAGGGTAACTTGGTCAATTGAATTGATAATTTATTCAAAAATCGACCAGGTGATCCTAAAAAGGGTAAATTGGTCAAAAGACCCTAAAAAGGGTAGAATGGTCAAATGAATTGACGATTTATTCAAAATCGACCGAATGACCCTAAAAAGGGTAGATTGGTCAAAAGATTTGATGATTTATTCAAAATCGACCGAATGACCCTAAAAAGGGTAAATTGGTCAAAGGAATGGTTTATTTAAAATCGATTATGAATTGACAAAATGGATTGATCGAATCGGCCGGCCATTGGTGGTTTCAGAAAATCAGTCTATGAGCCTTCTAAAATCACAATTTGGCCTCAATTTATTTATTATCTCAATAGGAGGAATCGTTTGTGAATTTCTTCAAATTAATGTCCTTCACGCCAGGGATTTTTACCAATTTTTTATGCAATGGCCAAAAAGTGATTATTAGATGCTCATATTCCAAAGATCACTCTATGAAAATGATCGGATCTTACCTTACCTTGTGCACTACCCCTTTGGATGGTACATGAAATATAAACGTGCAAGCCTCATTGGATTAAGTATCCGAGACACAAGGTGGCTTATTCCTAAACACGGGATTCCCTATGTGGCATTCCCTTTCTATGGTTAATGCATGATGCCAGTTTATTAAAGCAATGTAAATATGCAACAAATATGGCCTAAAGGATATAAATAATGCAACGGGGGGAAAAGGTCTAAACATGAAATGTATTTACTGAAAAGTAAGTGCAAAGACTGAAATTTAGACATGTGAGCTATCTAGTGGGTGAGCCACTAAAAGGTGCCAAAAGGGCCTCTTATTGCTAAGGCATATGAATGCAAGCCAGGAAAACAAAAGAATGGTTAGTGCAATTGATAGTACACATAACACATTGGGAGCAATTAAGAAAAGAAATACAATAAAGCAAGTAAAAGGGGTGGAACCCCTTCCCTCGTGCCTAATGTGCTTAAAATAGGGTAAGGCTGACTCTAGCCTAGGAAAATGCTAATATGGATGCATGAGGTTTGGTTCACTAATGCCTAGACTCGATAAAGCTTCAGCTCCCAAGCCTTCAGACCTAAAGGCGAAGGGTCATCACTCCCAGGGCCTTTGATCGGTGGCTCGAGTGATCCCTTAGGTAGCGCTATGGGCGCAGAGCACACCAGCCGCCTACCCAAGGCGATCGATCCTAATCCTACAAGGCGGTGTGGGAAACGCCCACGAAAAACAAAATAAAATGGGATAAAAGCAAGTAAACGTGCACGTATGAAGTGTTCCCCTATTTTGAGGGAAGGGGTGAGAACCACACGAGGCTCTAAAGGTGACACACCCCCCCAAATGCAATGCAAGCGCGAGATAAATAAGTAAACATACATCCAATCAACCAATCACACGTACGTGAGTGAGGGAATAGTTGGATACGCGCACGAGGCAAAAGGCCCTAAAAAAGGAAAGTGCAACCCTAATATCCAAATGCAATGCATAAAAAAGGGTAGAAAAAGGAAAAGAATGGCCAAGTCAAATGCTTGGACCCACTTAGGAAGTCCCCAGTGGAGTCGCCAACTGTCGCGCCCCATTTTTTGATCGTGTGAATGTGTGATGTGTGGAAGTGTATGAAAGAAATTAAAAATCCAAGTGTTTGTGTGCAAGTGTATGAAAAGGTGCACGTGTGCAATTGTACGAAAATTCCAAGTGTTTGTGTGCAAGTGTATGAAATATAGTGATAAGTGCATATAGGTGTAATTAGGTGCAATTTTGTGAAGTAGAAATCAAAATGAACAATAAGGAAAGGAAAATGTGAATTGAAAAGAATGAGTGAGTGATAAATGAGAATGAATGAACCTAAGGGAATGCATCAGGTCGGGTATGGGAATGACTCCTAACTTTTCGACTTCGATTTTCCCTTTGATTAGAAGGCAAAACTAGCGTGCTAAGGCTATCGAATAGCCACACTCGCTCGTTTCCCTTATCAGAAGGGGACTCTCAGGCAAATGTACCCTAACTAGCATGAGATGTAAAAATCCTAAAATGAGGGGAAAAGGGTTCGAGGAGCATGCCAGATGATAAAACTAAGGAAAAATGCATGATATGTAGTGAACAGGCAGATAATGCATTAATGAAAAACAAAGGAAAAATCCTGTTGGGTCTAGCGTTGGACTAGCCCTTTCTATGAATTCCGACTAGCGTTGGACTAGCGGAAACGTACATTCATCCATCACATTCATTCATGGCTATGGAAAGCGAGTAGACATACCAAACACTTGTAAACACATAACACATAGCATTTAGCATGCTTGACTAGATGCAAGAACCTAATAAAGCAATTAAACATGTAGCAACAAAAACAAGCAACCAGGGGGAAGGGGAAGTGGACCAGATGCTCTACGAGCCCTATCTATTACAAGCCAAGAGGTGTACACATACCCCATAAAAACATAAATAAAAGTGAAAGCAAGTAAATGCACGCAAGGAGGTAAGGAAAGCGAAGTAGACAGGCATATCCACATAACACATAGGAGCACGTAGGGTCAACTGAAGTGCAAATGAGGGATAGAGTGTACCTCCCTTGAATTGACGCCCCAATGAAGTGAAATTATTCAATTACCCTCCAAAATAATAAAAAGGTCAAGGCACCACTTTATTTAAAAAAATTAAAAGAAATGGGCAAAACAAAGCTTACTTAGCCATAAAGTCCCTAAAGTCATAACTTAAGTGCAATTTAAACTAAGCATAGTAGTTAATTGAAGCAAACAAGCAATGAAGTTGCACAAATTAAAATTAACAAGGACCAAAATGATGAAATTCTCTAATTGATTGGGCCATAGCAGGACAAGGGGAGACTTGGGGGCCAGAGTGAAATTTTAGAAAATGAATTCATGCGATCTCCATGCAATCTACGTAGACAAAAAGCTTATTAAACTTCAAAGAAAAACTGCTGCACTTTGCCTTCAAACCAAAACAGACTTTTCAATTCAAATACACAACCTTGGATAGATATTTTTCAACCCAAAGCCACAACTTCAAGCCAAGTAATGGACCACACAATGATCACAACCCAAATGACCATAAAACATAGAAATGTATCGTCCCAAAGTTCTGAAAAATAAATGCAGAAATGGTCTCGGTAACCAGATTTTCTTTTCATAGAGCGGACCAGATTTTGGTTCATAGACAAAGCTTTGATTAAATATTTTTTTAGCCCAACATCACAACTCTAAACTAAGTAACAAACTACCTGGTAATCACAATCCCAATGACCAGAAAACTTGGGAAAAGATCATGCGAAAATTCTGAGGGAGAAAAAAAAACAAAACTGGTTCGACACAAATGGTTGCAAATTTCAGCAAAGCATTCGAACATGATTCAGATACTTCAGTCCCCAAACATGCATACCCAACACCAAATCATTCCATTCCTTCCCCAAACACAAGATCAAAACATGACTGAAGTGCAGAACTTAACCACTAACGAAAGGAAAGGAAACGCAGCAGCGAAAAGAAAGAAAAGAACATGTAGCGGCTTTCCCTTGCTGCATTTTTAAACTCCAGATTTCAGAACCCCAAGGACAGCTTTGTTCAAAACAGAAAATGTTGGCCAAAATCATAGTGTGAAACCAAACCACAAGGCCCATAACTTCAACGATCAAACAAGCAAGAAAGATAACAGGAACTGATGCAGCAAAACAAAGACAAAATCTGGACAGGATGTTCATGCAAAATGATTTGGTAATCTGAAATTCATTTTCCAGTAAAGCATTCGGCCATAGCTTAAGCATTTCAGCCTTCAAACATACAAAACCAACGCCCCTTGTCTAATTTTCCTTTCTAACATATGGTCAACCAGTAAACTAGATGACCGAAGCTTTTGGTGAACAAGTGTAGGTAAGAAAAAACAGCAAAGGAGCATGTGAAAACCTTTCCATTTCTGCTGCAAACATTTTAGAAGCTCCAATTTATAGACAAAATGCACAAAAACTGATTCTTTCGCGATTCAACTCACAGATATCACCAATCATCAATCTTAGCATGAATCAAACAAAATTTATCTAAACTTCAGCAAACTCCACAGAAAGACCCAGGCGAAGAAAACAAAAAATGACCACAGCAAATGGTTGGCAATGTCGGTTCCATACTAAGCAAACCCAAGTGGCAAAACAGGAGGTGAGAACTGCAAAACTTTACTACGTTTCAACCTTAATCGACATGACACAAGCCAAACAAACATATCAGTTCCATTGTGAATTCTAATCCCAACAACCAAACTTAAACCAACCCATAGAAATAAAAGAAAGGCGGCGATGGACCACCGACCGTCATGTTGCAAGAAAAAGGTATCAACCCACAATTAAAGAAGACAGCTTCTAAGTATAAAAAGATAAAAGTGTTACCTTTAACTACAAGATGAACCGGAGAATGACTGTGAAAGGATTGGGATGACTCTGCTCGGTCTTCGGAGGACCGTCAATGAAGGATGGTGGTGACCGTTGGTTCCACTACTCCTCTAGTTTCTTTCTTTTGCTGTCTTCCAGCTTTGGCCGCTGCCCCTTCACTCTTTCCTCTTGCTCTCGGCTCCACTATCTCAACTTTCTTCCTGTTTATCTCTGCCCCTCACTCAGACCTTTCCAGTTTTTCTTAGCCGTGAACTCCCTTCTCATCCCCAAAACCCTTGCTCAATTTTTCTTTCAGCCCGTCGATGATCTCTTCTTCCCCAAAACTCTCTCGTCACTCTTCCCCCCTTTTCCTGGTTTCTTTCCCTTTTCTCCCGTGAACTCTCTCATCCGCGCCTCCTTTTTCTTCTCTTGCCGTTTCAAACTCTCTCCCCCCCCTGGTTTCTAGCCGTCACTCCCCAGCTTTTTCTTTTGCTGTTTTTTCCCTTTCCTCCCCGTCAGCCCCTCTAGTCTACAGCCGCCATCCTTCGTATCTTCTCTCCCAGATCCCCCTAAACTATCCCTGCTTTCTCTTTTTGTTTTTGCCGTCACCAAAACCTCCCCCCAAAACTCCTCCTTTGTTTTTTCCTTTTTTGCTCTTCTTTTGCTCGATGCTCTCTCTTCGTCCGTTAATGCTCTCCAAAAAACCCCCTGCTCACCCGAAAAAACTCCCCTTGCGGCTGTGGTTTTCTTTGCTCTTTTATATTCACTTCCCAATCTCCTAAACCTGCTCTCAATGGTGAGGATGAAGGCTTGTCCTTCCCTTTCCATCCAGCCATCCGATGGCTATTGAAATTGTACTTTGCACGCTGCAAAAAGTTGCAGCGTGCATGCTGCGATAATATTTTTTTTTTTTTTTTTAACACAACTTGATAATTACAGAAATGATAAAATAAAATATAAACAATAATAATAACAAAGTTACACAAACCAGGTAATAATAATAACAAAACAAAAATAATTTTAAACAAAAAACTAAACAAAAATGGCCATTTTTAATTTTTTTCACATTTTTCTTTTTTTCTTTTCCATTGTTTTTTCTTTTCTTTTCCCTAAATAAACCAAACAAAAATAAAAGATAAATTAAGTAGAAATGACTAAAATAGATAAACAAAAACAAAATTGCTATTTTTCCTTTTTCCTTTTTCCCTTTTTCATTCATTTTTCCTTTTTCTTTTTTTTCCTTTTTTTTCTTTTCAAGAAATTCTATGCTAAAAACTTAAAAATAAAAATAAAACTATAAACTAAAAACTAAAAATCGAATAAAACTAACACGACAAATAAAAAAACTAAAAATAAACAGTAAATGAAATTACACCAAAAATTTGGTGTCTACACTAGGAAATTGATAAGTAGAGGGGCACAAGGATTTTTGGCCTTCTTAATTAATACCCCTACGGATAAGTTAAAGGTAGAAGATGTAGCCATAGTGAGGGACTTTCCGGATGTTTTCCCTGATGAGTTAGTGGCTTTACCTCCGGAAAGAGAGATAGAATTCCGAATAGATCTTTTACCTGGAACTGCACCTATCTCAAAAACCCCTTACCGAATGGCGCCTGCAGAACTTAAGGAGCTTAAGTTGCAACTGCAAGACCTTTTGGAGCGGGGATTCATTCACGAGAGTGAGTCTCCTTGGGGAGCTCCGGTCCTATTTGTGAAGAAAAAGGACGGAACGTTGAGGATGTGTATTGATTATAGGGGGTTGAACAACGTGACCATCAAGAATAAGTATCCACTGCCTCACATAGACGAGTTGTTTGACCAGCTGCAAGGAGCAGTGGTCTTCTCGAAGTTGGACCTCCGACAGGGGTACTACCAGTTGTTGATTAGGAAGGAGGACATTCCGAAGACTGCTTTCAACTCGAGATACGGGCATTACGAGTTTGCCGTTATGCCCTTTGGATTGACTAATGCTCCCGCCGCCTTCATGGACCTCATGCATAGGGTTTTCAAACCCTATCTAGACCGCTTTGTCGTTGTGTTCATTGATGACATTTTGGTCTACTCTAAGTCACGCGAGGAGCATGAGAAGCATTTGAGAATGGTATTGCAGACATTGAGGGAACATCAGCTGTATGCCAAGTTTAGTAAATGCGAGTTCTGGTTGGAGAGAGTAGCGTTTCTAGGGCACGTGATCTCCCACGAAGGTATTTCGGTGGATCCGGCGAAGGTTGAGGCCGTGACAAATTGGAAAAGGCCAGAAACTCCCACGGAGATTCGCAGCTTTCTAGGGCTAGCTGGGTACTACCGACGGTTTATTAAAGATTTTTCCAAACTGGCAGGACCTTTAACTGACTTGACAAAGAAGCATGGCCAGTTTATCTGGAACGGCCGATGCGAAACAAGTTTTCAAGAATTAAAGAAAAGATTGACCATGGCTCCAGTACTGGTCTTGCCCAATGGAATGGACGGGTTTGTAGTATATGCGGATGCGTCGCGAGAAGGACTGGGATGCGTTTTGATGCAGAACCGGAATGTGATTGCTTTCGCCTCTAGAAAATTGAAGCTTCACGAGCAGAACTACCCGACTCATGATCTAGAATTAGCCGCAGTGGTGTTTGCTCTGAAAAAGTGGAGGCATTACCTATACGGGGTGACCTTCGAAGTGTTTTCGGATCACAAAAGTCTTAGATACCTTTTCTCCCAGAAGGAATTAAACATGAGGCAACGAAGGTGGATGGAATTTCTGGAAGATTACGACTGTACGATCAATTACCATCCGGGAAAGGCAAATGTGGTAGCAGATGCCTTGAGTCGTAAGGTGCAAGTAGCAGGGCTAATGATTAAGGAGTGGGGTTTGCTAGAATCCGTGTGCGAGTGGAAACCCTGTCTAGGGAGCCATAAGGTGATATTTGGCAATGTTAGGGTTACCTCCACTCTACTGGAACGTATTAAAGAGGCACAAAAAGAAGATTTGATGGTACAAAAATGGAAAGAGAAAGTGGATAAGGGAGAAACTACGGACTTCAATTTGAGTCCTGAGGGTATTTTAAAGTACCGAAACCGAGTGGTGGTACCAAAGGATGAGGCATTGAAAGCAGAAATTCTGGAGGAAGCTCATAGGTCTAAGTATACAATCCATCCGGGTAGCAGTAAGATGTATCAGGACCTGAAAGGGACCTATTGGTGGGATAATATGAAGAGGGAAATAGCTCAATACGTGCAGAAATGTCTTATTTGCCAGCAAGTGAAGGCAGAGCATCAAAAACCATCGGGTCTGTTACAACCCTTGGAGATACCCGAGTGGAAGTGGGAAAACATCACCATGGACTTCGTTTCCGGTTTACCGAGGACACAAAGAGGACACGATGCCGTTTGGGTGATCGTTGATCGATTAACCAAGTCGGCCCATTTCTTGCCGGTGAACATGAAGTACTCAATGGACAAATTGGCTCGACTGTACGTGGATGAGGTTGTAAGACTACACGGTGTTCCTGTGAGCATCGTCTCTGATCGGGATCCACGATTTGTGTCTCAGTTTTGGCAGAAGTTTCAAGAAACCCTGGGGACGAAACTCAATTTGAGCACTACCTACCACCCGCAGACGGATGGCCAGTCAGAACGGACAATTCAGACGCTCGAGGACATGTTACGAACGTGCATTCTGGACTTTGGAGGCAATTGGGGTCAGCACATGACCTTAGTCGAATTTGCATATAACAATAGCTTCCATTCGTCGATACAAATGGCTCCGTATGAAGCCTTATACGGACGCAAATGCCGCTCGCCGATTTACTGGGATGAAGTTGGTGAGAAGAAGGCACTAGACCCGGCAACCATTCCATGGATGGAAGAGGCTCAAGAGAAGGTCAAATTGATAAGGCAACGAATCCAAACCGCTCAAAGTCGCCAAAAGAGCTACGCGGATAATCGAAGAAAAGACTTGGAGTTTGAAGTTGGAGACCACGTATTTCTTAAGATCACACCTTTACGAAGTCTCACAGCAGGTAAAGGAAAGAAACTTCAACCGCGGTACGTCGGACCCTACAAGATCCTGCAGAGGGTTGGAGCGGTCGCGTATCGATTGGAACTACCGGCTAGTCTATCTCGAATCCACGATGTCTTTCACGTCTCGATGCTAAAGAAGTATCATCCAGACCCATCTCATGTGTTGCAACCGGAGGATATCGAAGTAGATGAATCACTGGCCTATGAAGAGAAACCGGTTCAAGTACTTGATCGAAAAGTCAAAGAGCTCAGAAACAAGAAGATTCCACTAGTGAAAGTACTATGGAGAAACCACGGAGTGGAGGAAGCTACTTGGGAAATGGAAGAGGAAATGCGAAAGAAATACCCAAACCTTTTCGGGAATTAAGGTGAGAAATTTCGAGGACGAAATTCTTTTAAGGGGGGGAGAGTGTGAGAGCCCGTAAAAACCCTAATATTTTTCCTAGGGTTATTTCCCCTTTAATTGCATAATTTTGCATTTTCTGGCTTAGAAATATTTTCTGAGAGGATTTTATGCGCAGTTATAGTTTTAAGAGGATTTTTCTAGCATTGGAGAATTTTTAGAAAATTAAGAGTAAATAGTGGACGTGGGACCCACTAGTGCGAAAAATTCGGAAAAAGTCGGCCAATAAGGTTAAGTTTCGAATACTGTGTATAATTATCGGGTGTTAAGAGATAAGTGGAGTGTGTGGAGTGATTGATGTGAGAGAGAAAAGAATGATAAGATTGCATTTAATAGGGTGACACATGTCACTTTCTTATTGGATACCTTTTATGAATCACTATTCACCTTTTGACATTTTTTTGACCTTTTGACCCAAAGGTTAAATATCTCAAAATTCATTAAAATTTCTTCATTTTTCTCTCCACCATAGCCGGCCCTCTCAAGCTTCAAGGAAGACAAAACTCTTCAACATTCAAGCTTCTAACAAGACCAAATCCACCAACTCAAGTGATTAACTTAGTTTTTGCTCCATAAAATCTCACCTTTTAGTGATAGTGAGAGCTTTGGTGAACTTTGTTTGAAAGACTAAGGTGCTCCACATCCCTCTCTCTCTTGGTTCTTGGTAAGTGAAGCTTGAAACACCCTACTATCTCTAATGATGCTTATTTTGTGCTTAATGGAGGCATGAGAGGAGTAATATGTGATTTGTTTCTTGATTTGGCTTGTTATGGTGAAGTTTTTATTTTATTGAGAATTTTTCTGGTTTAATATGATCTTGATGTTGGGGGCTTGTATGATGAATTGTAATGGTTGATAATGACTCTATGAGGTGTATTGGATAGGAAAATGCAACTAATTTTGGATTTGGTGTGAAATTGAAAAGTTAGGGTTCTTAATTCCCCAATTCTGTCCGGTTTTTGATCACTGGGTTAGAGGCCGAATTTGACTTTGCTCAAAACATGAAAGTTGTAGGTATTGATGTGATGGAGATGCCTGTAAAATTTCAGGGCATTTGGATTAGTGTGGAGTGAGTTATGACGAAATTACTGTAGCTGTTCTGCTTTGGGCAGAATGCGAAAACTGCGATAGTGATTGGCCATTTTGACTGGTTTTGGTTTGGATTTTGAAGTTGATGTCTTCTGATGAAATGTAGCTGAATGTCTTAGCTAACGTATGCCTTTGGAATTTCGGCATTTGGACTTGTAAGGACTGAGATATACCGATTACAGTTTTCTGCGTTTTGCAAACCTGTTTTGGGAATTCTGGTATAGTATTTCGTATTTTCGACCTAGTTAAGCTAGGAACTGGATTGAGTGACCTTCTACATTGTTGTAGCCCTGTTCCATAGCTTCGAAACGGTGGGTCTTACACCCCCAATCGATATTCGTAGTGAGAGTTGTGTCATTACCGCATAATAAGTGTAAAACAGTTTTTCCTAATCGGGGCCAAGACTATTGCTAATTTTAATTTCTGGTTTGCTATCGTGTTCATTTATGCATATGAAACCCTATTGGGGTTGTGTTTAGCATTGTTTGGTGACTCGTTCTCGAGTCTCATTGTATGTGTTACATGTTCTAGGGCTTGAAGGTAGTGCTCGACGGCTTGGTGATCGTGGTACATGAAAAACCACTTACTTGCTTGGTGAGTATACCACTCACTAAATTGTTACTATGTGGCTTTGTTAAATGTTATGTGATGCCTTGATGGCTTACTTGCATATTGGAATTGATTAAGGTAAGGGTGTACTTGACCGCCCTCACCTCTTTTGATATTGTCATTGATTGGCTACCGTTTTATTGCATTACTGAACTTGATATATTGGTTGGTGAATTCCATTTCATGGAAACTGAATTGATGTCGTTTGGACGATGTCCAACGGCCTTACTGCATTACTGAGCTCAACCCCGTTTGGTAGTCAATTGGATCGAGCTGGCGAGGGCTTGGTCGTGAACATTGAATTGCCACGGGGACTGTATTGGGGAACCTTGTGGTAATGAGACCCTTGGTTCCGGTAAACTCGAGTATTACCAAAAGCTACTGAAATGGAGTGCGGGCCCGGTTGGGGTATGTTGGGTGGAAGGAATGGAAGTAAAGAGTTGTCTACGGTTTGGTATTTAACATTGACGGAGAGTCAATGAGGTTGGTTCAAGATTGCAAGCGTGGAAAGCGGCTCTTGAGAGCCGACCGTATCCTTTTACCGGTTTGCTTCATTGCTTATTTGTGCACTTTAAATGAAGGTTCATTCTTATATGACTTTGATTGCTTATTGGGTAGTATACCACTGGGCTTTGGCTCATTCCATGTTATTTGTTTTCCTTACAGGGATATAATTGCTTTTGAAAATGGACTGGATAGTCAATTGCCATACTGAGCTTGTAAATGTCTTTTGTATAGCTCTTGAAGTGAAACCCTAATGTATAACGGGTTCATTTCCTTTTGATAGGCAAATCGAATGTGTACTCCTTAATGGATAGTTTTGGCATGCCATTATGGTTGTAAATGTTATTTTCCGTTGTACATATATGCTTGGCTATGGTTTAGATAAATTTCGGCTTCGGTTTTCGTTTTATTTTATTTTATTTTATTTTGTGTTTTGACTTGTTTGCGCGCGATGTTATGTTCCGGAACGTTTTAGATTGACGTAAACCGTACCGTTAGTCCTGGCGAGAGCTGGGCAGGCAGTCCGCTAACCCCTTTGGTTCGCCTTAGGGGAAGGTGGGGCTGTCACAAATTGCATGGTGAATCATTAGGATCAATATAGTTCATTATTTGGCCATTATAGTATCATATGCACTTCTTGAACCTTAGGAGTGAAGTTTGTTGCTTTTTTGTTACAAACTAATAGTTATTAGATGGAACTTTTGCAATATTTGACTTTCATTTATGTAGGTAATGGTTGAAATTCAAGCAAGATGAGATCATCAAAGATCTCAAGCAAGAGGCCAATTCACCGTAGAGGGAATATTTCTTTTACTCTTACTTTTTTTTTCACACATTGAGGACAATGTCCACTTTAAGTGTCGGGAGAAGGATTACTGCCTTTTAATTGTGATGATTTTAGAAAAATGGTTCAAAATTTCACCATTTTGTCAATTTTAAAAAGAAATCCATAACTATTAGTAGTTAAAATTCTCCTTTTGAGATAAATATATATGACTTAAGAATTTTATTTCTCATTTAATTTGAAATAGCTATTATGTGATTAGAATTTTTACATTTTTATAAAAGTATATCTTGAAAAGTGGAAGAATTGTCTCTGAATTTTGCATGTTTAATGAAGTTTCTTCTTTTTACTTAATTTTACAAAGTTGAGTGATAAATATGATCAATAATTGCAATACTCTTCTTATGATTATTCTTTTGAGAGAATAATTATTATCTTTATTTTGAACAAAATTTTAAAAAATTAAAAAAGAAGAAAAAAGGGGGAAAAGTCAATAAATGTTGTTCTACTCCAATGGTTCTTGTACTTAGTAGTCGGGAGTCTTCATCTACAAATGTCGACTTTCACAAGAAACAGCTTTGGAATTAAGAGTATGTAAGGTAATTTGAGAATGTGAAGTGTTGAGTAACCGGTAATTTTCATCTAAAAATGTAGATTTTGCATCAAAATGTACTTTTATAACTTGATTAAATTTGTGGATATGTTATATGAATAAATTCCTCTTTGAATTTGAGAAAGAGATGATCATGGGATTAGGAAATTACTATTTGACCATATGAGTCGCTTGTGAAATTGAGTGGGGATGAGAAATTGAATTGAATTAGTTAAAATTATTGTTTAATTGGCTCTTCCTTATTTGATATTGTGAGTACTCGATATTAAATGAATGACTGCATAATGGTGATTTGTTTTGTTTTGAGAAATTGAATTTCAATCATGCACATATTTTATTTCAAATCTCTTGGATCATTATTGGTTTGTAATTTTTATTACTTGAGAACAAGCAATGATTCAAGTGTGAGGGAATTTGATAAGTGTGTATTTTATGTGTTTTATAGTTTAGTTTTTGGTGTGTTTTATTCATTTTTATAGGTTAATTAACTAGGTTTCTAGTGAATTATGCATTTTGTGGTTCAAAGTGTGAAAAATTATATTTCTATGTGTTCAAATGGTGACAGATTCATGCTTTTACAGGTTTTAATGATTCAATTATCGAATGGAGTAAATTGAGAAGATATTTGGATGATTGTTGATGATTTGAAGTGATTTAAAGAAACTATGAAGTGCAAAATGTTCAAAAGAAGAAATGCAATCAAATATAAAAGAAGAAATATTTAATAGTTTTGACACCTTTTGGTATTTCGCCTATATCTTAAATTAAAAGTATCTAATTGAGGTGATTCTTGAACCATTTTGAAGCTACGACATAGTTCTACATTTCTTATGAAGTCATCTAAATCCAGTTCATGCATTTTCATAGTCAAAATACATTTGGCCATTTTTGCTGTCCAAAGTTGAAATCGAGGATTGACCAGTTAAAAGTATTTTGGTTATTTCTTAGTAACAGAGCTCCAAATTCAGATGATTCTTGATGTGTTAAAAAGATAACTCAAAGGACTACAATTTTCATATTTTGTACAACTTTCATGTTTTGGTGCAAAAACAGAGCGATGTTGAAGACCAATCATAAAAGTGCAAAACCTGCAGGGGAGGACAATACGTGACCTTAACCTATGTTTTGAGGGTGCGCATTCATATTTTGGCTACTTTACAGCTGGAATCAGTTGTACTTTGTGATGCCCCCACTTCTCCCTAAGGCGAACTAAAGGGTATCGGTGGGACGCCTGCCCAATTCTCGCCAGGACTCAGTACAATTCCAGTTCAAATTTAAAGTACAATACTAACACAATACTAACAATGAAATTGGAATAAAGGCACAAAGTCATTCCCATACACAAATATTCAATCTTACAGTACAAGTTCAAAATACAATCACTTTCCCAAAATATACAACTTCCAAAATGTGTCTAGTCGATTACAATCAAAACTCTAATAAAAAAGTGACTCAAGTACCATATTTCAAAACTACAAATGGTAGCTTTCCATATTTCAAATACCACAAATGGTACTCGATTTTGACTTTTGTACAAAGAGTTATGTTCGATCAAAGTACTACTGTTTAGACATCCTGAACACGTTTTCCAGGTTCCCTCAATTTTTGAAATCTCAAATTTTGCTCAACCAATTCAAATGATTTTTGGTAGAAACTTTCTACACACTATATACATCATATATACATCAGTTTCATAGTCATTTGAGTATCAAAAATTTGAAAATATAAGCAAGGCAATAACAGGATAGATTCAGCCAGCATTCCTGCGTAATTTTCCTTTTGGCCTTTCCTTCATTTCTCACCATAATCTTTTTATCTACACACATAACAATCATATTCAAACAATTACACCTCAAATCAGCTACCTAGAGGTCACCACAAGACCGTTAGCCTAACATTTAAAGTAAGAAATTCCGCTAGCCTAATCCATGCTTAGGGCTCAAACCCTTGCAAATAAAACTCCAATCTTTGAAGAAAATGGAAAGGTTCAAGGTTGATGAACACTACCTCTTAGCTTTGGAAGAAACCAGAAATTTTGGATCAAAATTCTCCCAAGAAAACCCGTAAAAAGGTGTCTTCCTCCAAACTTAATTGAATCTCCAAGTAGTTTGTGAGTTGTGTGAAGAATTTGAAGTGAAATGGTAGCAAGACTTGGAGTAAAAATGATGAAACTTCTTCATTCTTCCCTTGTTGTTTTGGCCAGCTCTAAGCAAGAGAGAAAGAGAGTGTTTTGAGTTGTGAAGCTTCTCTTGGAAGCTTAAGGGATTTGTGGCCAAAATTTGTGCAAAAGTCAACTAGGAATAGTGCGCACGCATAGGTACCGTACCACCGTTTTCTTTCTTACTTGTTTCACTTGTGCACTAAACTTCCAATGTAATTTCTTTAACACTATAATTATTCACTCTTAGTAGTCTAGTATAAATTTCTTAATTCTCCATTTACTCGTCCCGGCTCGATATACGCGAACTTTCGATTCGCGCGCGATCAAGCGAAATTTAAAAGAAATTCAGATAACTATAATAAAATTAACTAATACTAGGGTAAATAATTATAAAATGACTATTTAAGAATAAAAACATGAGTTCTCACACGAGTCTAGTATTAATTTTTCTCAAATCCCCAATTAGTTTGTACCGGCGCGATTTTCGGAAAACTTTCGACGCGCACACGGTACAAACTTAATTCTAACTCCCTCACATCTAATCTCTCAATTAACTTTTCTTAGTCTACTATTGATCATTCTTAATTCTCCAAGATTATTGCGCTCTCGAATCGAATTTTACCTCGAAAAATGTGTACTCGTTATTCCTTACTAAACGAGCCTCCGAAAAATAAAATTTTCTAACGAAACGTTTTAAAAACATAAGAGAGACATTGTTCCATACAAATGGACTTACAATTGTTGAAATAAATTATTCGGAGAAAACGGATGAATAAATAATTAAATAAACCAGTAAAATAAAACAAAGATAAGAAAATTTTCGGGTCCTCACATCTTTCCCTCCTTAAAAAGAATTTCGTCCTTGAAATTCACAGTTAGGACAATATCATTCCCCTGATGGTTAAGCCTATCAGATCAATCACTAACTTACGTTTTCCAACCCATACTTCGCAATTTCTATTTATCCAACTAACAATCAAACTTTGATTTTCCCAAATAGGTGTTTTAACTTCCAAGTTATAGGGCAACTTAATCGGCCTCATGTCTACCACATATAGGTAATGTCTCCACTTCTTTAATGCAAATATCGTAGCTGCTAAATCCAAATCATGAGTTGGATAATTTCTCTCGTGATATTTTAACTTTCTAGAGGCATATACAATCACCTTATCATATAGTATTAATATACATTCTAAACTATCCTTTGAAATATCTGCATAAATCACAAAACTACCTCCTCCGCTCGGTAAGGCTAACACAGCTGCATCGGTTAAACACTTTTCACTTTTAAAATTCTTTCTCACATTTAGAATTCCAAATAACTTACCAAGTCTTACAATCTAAGAAAAGTTCTTGATAAACAAAAAGTAATATTCGGCTAACTCTAAGAACTCCGAATTTCGGTAGGATTTTCAGGTCGTTTCCTCTTAAACAACTTCCACTTTAGCTGAGTCTATAACAATTACTTTTTTAAATATTGTATAACCTGGAAAGGCTAATTCTTCCAACCGAACTCACATTTATTGAAATTAATGAAAGTTGGCGCTCTCTCGGAGTTTGTAACTATCATCAGGTGTCTTTCATGATCTTCTCGAACCTTAAAGTATATCGATATACCATTAATAAATGCCACCACAGATTAATCCAAATACGGTTTAAAACTCCGATGCATTAGGTCTGTAAATGCTGCTGGTGCATTAGTCAACTCAAAAGATGTAACTAAAAGTTCAAAATGCCCATATCTTGAATTGAAAGTGGTTTTAGGCACATCGATTTCTAGGATCTTCAACTGATAATATTTCTACTTTAAATCCCACTTGGATAGTACCACGGCTCCTTACATTTGATCGAATTCTTATCCATGTAAGGCAAAATGGTAGTTGTTCTTAATGGCCACATTGTTCCAGTCTTGATAGTCTATGTATAGTCTCAAACTTCCATTCCAAATATGATATCTGGTCCCTTAATTGTTAGCCTCATTAAATCTATCAAATATCTCCTTTCACCAACTCAAATCTCGCAATTTTTAATATATCGAGTTGGCAATTAAGCATTGAGTCCCAGTTTCAACCTTAAGTTCTCGATTTTTTTTTTGGTCCACCACCGATCCCTGATCACCTCCAAAACCTCAAGTTTGCCTACGCTCTCAAGTACAATCTCGACCACGTCTACTATCGTTCATGTCTTATCACCAATCTAAAGGTGTGGGAAAAAGTTTAAATATACCTGTAAGCCATGAAATCAATTAAAAGCAAGTAAATTGTCATATGTTATAATAGATCAAAATAGTTACATCAAGTTGGAATAGGTTTGTCAAATCATTTCAAAAGGAGAAGGGAAACGACAAGGTCATAACAGAATGTGCCGAGTTGCCAAGATACAAAACAACAAAAGGATTTCAACTAGATACAAGAGATTACCACCTCTAAAATGCCAGTTTAGACTAGGTAAAACTACGACACCTATTCCTCGAGTGGAGTCAATTTCATCTCCACTTGTATTACTTCCATTATTTGGATCTCTCTCATAGCCATTAGCATTAATCACCCTTTCTAGCCCTCGACTGCTTTACAGTAGATCTAGCGGACTGCCGAGTATTTTCTCTTTTCTTAGTAGCTCTAAGATAATTCAAAAACTTATACTCGGTACTACCGTATCTCAAACATTTTTCTTGCTTTCCCCAGCACTCGGCTTCAACGTGGTTAATCTTGCCATAGAATCCACAAGTTACGTGAGGAGTCACAGCTTGATCAGTTTGAGAATTTCGTTTGTATTTCTTCTCCAGTTCTACGTTCTTGTGTAGCAACTCAATTTTCTCTGCATTTTCTTGTTTCCACCTTCTTTCCCAATAGTCAGCCAATTTCTTTTGAAATTCTACCTCATTTCGAAAAATGTCCAGTTCCTTACGCATTTCTTCTGGATTTGTCATTTTACCAGTTGGCTAAGTCAAATGCTAGCCTGCCAGGCAAATCAAGGAATTAAAATAAGTAACTATTCACAATGGAAGCTCCGGCTGTAGACACCAAATTTTTGGTGTAATTTCATTTTTAGTTTTTTATTTTTGTCGTGTTCATTTTTAGTTTTTAGTTTCCAGTTTTAGTTTTATTTTTTAAGTTTTGTCATAGAATTTGTTGAAAAAAAGGAAAAGAAAGAAAAGGGAAAAAACATCAAAAAATATGTTTCAGTCATTTTGTTTTTATTCAATGCTTTCTTGAAAGAAAAAAGAAAAAAGAGGAAAAGAAAAAAAGAAAAAGGGAAATTTGTTCACAAAAATATGTTTATTTCTTTAAATTTAACCTTTTTGCACTTTAGTTATTTTTATTAAGTTATTTTGAAAAGACATGAAAAATGAAAAATGAAACAAAAAAGATGGAAAAATGGCCATTTTTGTTGTTTTTAGTGGTTTAGTTTTTAAATTATTTTCATTATTATTATTATTATTATTACCTGGTTTTTGGCAATTTGTTATTATTATTATTTATATTTTATCATTTCTGTATGTATTAAGTTGAAAGTCAAAAAAAAAAAAAAAAAAAAAAAAAATGTGAAACGCGGCATGCAAGCTGCGTATTGCCGCAGCTTGCAAACAAAGGGCTGGGCAGCCCCTTAGCTGCAAATTTTGGAGAGTATAGCTGAGTGTTTAGGGTTGTGAGGTTCCCATATAAATAGAAAAAGAAAGGAGAGCCGCAAGAGAGGATTGAGGGAGGATTCTTAGGGGAGTGAAGGGCGATAGAACAAAAAACAGCGAGGGAAAGAGAGGGAACTTCATCGAGGGGAGGAGCGAAGGGAGAATCTGGGCTGGGGTTTTGAGAGTAACCGCAAGAAGAGAGAGTTGACGGGGCTAAGGGAAAAACTGAGGGGAGAGTTGGAAGGCAAAAAGAAAACAAAAGCTAGAAAGGGTTGACGGCTGGAGAGGTTGAAGTTCCGCAAGGGGAGATTCGAAGGAAATAGAAAAAACAGCAAAGAGGAGAAAGAAAAACAGCGTAGGAAGAAAAAACCAGCAAAAGGGAACTTTCGGTAGCAGCAAGAGAGAATTCCAACGGCGGCGAAGGAACGAAGCTTTCACTTTCTCTCCATCATTCATCCGAATCCAAATTCAAAACTCCAGGTATTTTCTTAAAGTTGGTTTCTTAGCTTCATCGATTTCCTTCGTGACTAGGCTGGGTACGGGTGTTTTGTTTTGTCATTTGTGACGCTGTTGATGTTCCAGTTGCTGCCGAAGTTAGGGGGTGCTGCTGTCTCTATTGCTTTAATTTTACCTATGGAGTGTACGTTACCATATTTTTGTTAGGAAATGAGTTGAACTTCTGGGTTTTATAGGTTTGTTGATTTACTGGGTTTGTTATATCGGATAAAACTGTAGAAAATAGCTAAAAGTTTGCATCTTTTGCTTTTTGGATTTTTCTGGGGTTCAAATTAGGAGTCTCATGTAAAAATACAGAATGTCTGTTGGTTTTATGGCCAGATTGTATGGCCAAGGGTCGATGCATAAAAATCTGCTGCGTTTTTTGTTACTTGGGTTTTGTACTTGTGAATTTAATGGAGCAGGGTAGATACAAATGTGTATGTCAATGCTCAAGATGGCCGTTTTGCTACTGGTTGAATGCCTAGTGCACAAACACAATCACATTTAAATGGATTGTGTTTGTGCTTTTGATAAAAAATGCTGCTTTGTTGTTCACGACAGCAATAGCAGAAATTTTCTGGATTTGTCTATCCTCCTGCTAAGTCGTCTAGCTTATTTGAATGTTGAGTTTGGTGACTTTTGTTGTTGAGGTCAAGGTGGTGATGTTTGTTTAGGATTCTAGCTGTGTTTGGATGGAAAAGTGGCATTAAAATGAACATAAAAATTGAAAGAGCCTTGGCCGGAAAAATTGCAGAAAACCGCGGCATTTCTTCTCTTCCCTTCCATTACTGTTTTGCCGTTTGCCTTCATCTTTGCTGGTTAGCTTTATTTTCTTTGTTTCAACCCTGCAATAGACTTGCATGTTTGTTTAATGATTGGTAGTAAATCCTGGCATTTGGCAAACATTTTTGCATGGCAAACTGGAAAGACAAGATGCGGCTGGAAATTTGCAGAAAATCTTGTTCCTCAAAGCCGGCATTTTGTCCAGAACATTTAGTTGCATTTTTAGAGTTCAAAACCTGTTTGATCTTACTCCTACCATTGCTTCAAATCTCTGCATTTTGATTTGAGTGGAGATATACTTGGCTTATTTTGCATGAATGTAGATTCAGGTAAATAGGTAGGAAATGGAACAAGACTGCATAGCCGTGAGTTTGCAGAAGGCATGAGTTTCTTTTGTGTCTCCTGGCCTGAGTTTCTTTCTATGTTTTGGCATCTTGTTTGTTTCAAGGTTTAAGCTTAAGCATGATTTCTTGAACGTTTTTGTTTTGGCATTTCAACAAGAGTGAAAGATTGTTGCTGCATTTTCTTGTTTTGCTGTTGTGAAACCGTTGCTGCACTCTGATTTTTTTCCCCCCTAGCAGTCATCCAAACCAGATTTCTTATTTGATCTTGCAACAAGAGATGTAATATTTGGTTTGAATGATGATTGGGGGATTGTCTTGGGTTGATAATGAAGTACAACAGGTTGCGCAGCAAGGGAAATATGAAATATCAGAAGATTAGCTCGGTTTGCAGAATGGTTTCTTCGTGCATGCATGAAATAATTTTTCCAAATTTCCTTTTGACCCCCCAAGTCTCCCCCAAAGCTACTAAGGCCCAAAAACTTTGGAAATTTAATCAATTGGATCCCTTGTGTTTTTGCAGCAATGCATTATGGCCCAACTACATTCCATGATCTTGCAATTAGGTCCTAAAACACTTGCATCTTAACCCCCTAAGTTCCCCCTTGCCTTGTTATGGTCCAATTAGTGGAATGATTTAATCACTTTTGTCATTCTAGAATCTTAATTGTTTTTGGTTTGCTTTGACATGATTTTGGGTAAGATGTTTAGTGAGTTTTAGGATGCATTTTGAGGTTCAATAAGTTTTAATAGAATTTTTAGCTTGGATTTGTGTTCTAAACACATTTTTGCATTTGATTTTTATGGATCTCATCTTAAGTCATCAATTTTGGTATTTTATTTTACTCTCTCTTAGGAATTTTCATGTCCTTCTAATTATGTCCCTCTTGCAATAATTGCTTTGTACATAGTTGGTTTGTCTATGTAAATACTTTAATTGACTCAATTTGGTGTTTAACTTTCGTTTTTCATATTTAATTTTTGTTCCATGTGATTGTTTGATAATTTAAGTGGTACCTTGACCTTTTTATTATTTTGGAGGGTAAATTAGTAATTTCACTACGTTAGGGCGTCGCTTCAAGGGAGGTACACTCTATCCCTCACTTGCACTTCATTTGACCCTATGTGCTCCTACGTGTTATGTGAATATGCATGCCTACTCCGCTTTCCTTACCTCCTTGCATGCATTTACTTGCTTTTACCTTTATGCTTTCATGGGGTATGTGTACACCTCTTGGCTTGTAATAGATAGGGCTCGGAGAGCATTTGGTCCATTTCCCTTTCCCCTTTATGCTTTCATGGGGTATGTGTACACCTCTTGGCTTGTAATAGATAGGGCTCGGAGAGCATCTGGTCCACTTCCCCTTCCCCTTGCTTGCTTGTTTTTGTTGCTACATGTTTAATTGCTTTATTAGGCTCTTGCATCTAGTCGAGCATGCTAAATGCTATGTGCTATGTGTTTACGAGTATTTTGGCATGTCTACTTGCTTTCATAGCCATGAATGAATGGAATGGATGAATGTACGTTTCCGCTAGTCCAACGCTAGTCGGAATTCATAGAATGGGCTAGTCCAATACTAGACCCTTAGGGATTTCCCCTCATTAGCATATCATTTGCTTGTTCACCACATATCATGCATTTTTCTTAGTTTCATCACTTGGCATGCTCCTCGAACCCCCTTTCCCTTCATTTTAGGATTTTTGCATATCATGATAGTTGTAGGGTCCATTTGCTTGAGTGTCCCCTTCCGATAAGGGAAACGAGCGAGTGTGGCTACTCGATAGCCTTAGCACGCTAGTTTCGCCTTCTAATCAAAGGGAAAATCAAGTCACGATTTAGGTCTCCCCGTACCCAATATGCATGAATTCCCTAGGCTCATGCATTCTCAATCCACTCTATCATTACACTTTCACTTTTGTCTCATTTGCACACATGCACCTTTTTATCACCTTCACTTGCACACGAACACCCTTTTATCTTCACTTGCACACGAGCATTTTATCTTCACTCGCACACGAGTACTTTCATCTACATTTGTACACCTTCACTCTTGTCTTATTACTTTTATCATTTTTCTCACTTCACACAAACTCACACTTTCACATGGCATGCATTCCACTCATTTTTCACGTCATTTAGGTTTAGGTGTGACCTCTCCAAAAGGATCATTATTGGGCTTCACAATTAATGTGATTGGCACCACTCAACCTTTGAAGAGAAATTTCCCCCAATCCCCCTAGGTCTAGGTTTTTGCATTCATATAGACATATCCAATACGTGATACATACCTTGGGTAGAAAAATTAGGAAAAATTGGTTTGAGTCGCGCAACTAGCCTTGGCTAGGTCAAAGGGGTGCCTTGGATTCTATCCTTGCCTTCCCCTTTGTCAAACGTGACCCCCGAACCTGTTTCTTTGGCTTGCGTGGACTAGGAGTCGTTTTAAAAAGGGTTTTACTACTTTGTCTTTAAAAAACACTTTTTGGGTGACTTGGTACACCCCAAATCTATACCAAGTGGCGACTCCGTTTTCATATTTAAAAAAAACCCTTTTTAAAATTTCATTTGGCCAAATCGTCGCTTTCCAAAGTCCCATGGCCTTTTTTACTTTTCATTTTGCACACGTTCACACCACACTTCACACACACATCACAGTTCACATTTCACATCACTCGATCAAAAAGTGGGGCGCGACAGTTGGCGACTCCACTGGGGACTTCCTAAGTGGGTCCGAGCATTTGACTTAGCCATTCGTTTCCTTTTTCTACCCTTTTTATGCATTGCATTTGGATATTAGGGTTGCATTTTTTGTTTTAGGACTTTTTCGCATCGCGCGCGTATCAAACATTTCCCTCACTCACGTACGTGTGATTGGTTGATTGGATGTTGTTTATTTGTTTATCTCACGCTTGCATTGCATTTGGGAGGGGGTGTGTCACCTTTAGAGCCTCGCGTGGTTCTCAACCCCTTCCCTCAAAATAGGGGAACACTTCATACGTGCATATTTACTTGCTTTATCCCATTTTATTTTATTTTTCGTGGGCGCCATCCCACACCGCCTTGTAGGACTAGGACCGATTGCCTTGGGTAGGCGGATGGTGTGCTCTGCGCCCATAGCGCTACCTAAGGGATCACTCGAGCCACCGACCAAAGGCCCTGGGAGTGATGACCCTTCGCCTTTAGGTCTGAAGGCTTGGGAGCCGAAGCTTTATCGAGTCTAGGCATTAGTGAACCCCAGCCTCATGCATCCATGTTAGAATTTTCCTAGGCTAGAGTCAGCCTCACCCTATTTTAAGCACAATAGGCACGAGGGAAGGGGTTCTACCCCTTTTACTCGCTTTATTGTATTTCTTTTTCTTAATTGCTCCCAATGTGTTATGTGTACTATCAATTGCACTAACCATTCTTTTGTTTTCTTGGATTGCATTCATGTGCCTTAGCAATAAGGGGCCTCTTTGGCACTCTTTTAGTGACTCACCCACTAGATAGCTCACATGTCTAAATTTCAGTCTTTGCACTTACCTTTCAGTAAATACATTTCATGTTTAGACCCTTTCCCCCCGTTGCATTATTTTGTCCTCTAGGCCATATTTATTGCATATTTACATAGCTTTAATAAACTGGCATCATGCATAAACCCTAGAAAGGGAATGCCATTTAGGGGATCCCGCGTTAGGAATAAACCACCCCATGTCTCGGATATATAATCCGAATGAGACTTGCACGTTTACCTTTCTCGTACCATCCGAAGGGGTAGTGCACAAGGTAAGGTAAAGATCCGATCATTTTCATGGAGCAACTTTTGGAATATGAGCATCTAATAATCACTTTTTGGCCATTTTATCAAAGTTGGTAAAAATCCCTTGCGTAAAAGGACATTAATTCTTAAGAAAATTCACAAATGATTCCTCATTGTTGAGACGATAAATATAGAGGCCAAATTTTGATTTTAGAAGCTCATGGACCAAGGCATTGTAATGATTTCTTGAAACCACCCAGTGGGCGAATAATTCAATCGTTTTTTGAACAAATCATCCATCTTATCCAATCCATTTTTTCTCAATTCATTCAATTTTAGTACAATCTAATCATTTTTGAATAAATCATCAAATCATTTGACCAATTTACCCTTTTTAGGGTCATTCGGTCGATTTTGAATAAATCGTCAATTTATTTGACCAATTTACCCTTTTTAGGGTCTTTTGACCAGTGTACCCTTTTTAGGGTCATTCGGTCGCTTTTGAATAAATTATCAATTCAATTGACCAAATTACCCTTTTTAGGGTCTTTTGACCAATTTACCCTTTTTAGGGTCATTCGGCCGATTTTTAAAATAAATCAAACTCAATTTCATTCATTTGGCCAAGTGACCCATTTTTAGGGCGACCGAGCCGATTCTGAATAAATCATGTTTCGTTCAATCTATTTGATCAATTTACCCTTTTTAGGGTGATCTGATTAATTCCGGATAAATTTCATTCAATTCATTTGACCTGTTCCCCTTTTAGGGTAATTTGGTCGATTTTCAATAAATTGTCAATTTCATTTGACCAATTAGGATTTCATTGTCAAATTCCAAATTGGGAAATCTAGTCAATTTTGAAGAAAACCGTCCATTGCATCCAGCCATTTGATCAATTGGGGTTTTGACCCGTAATTCACTGAGAAATTTTATCAACGAATTCCAATCTCTTTGAATAGGAAGTTCGTCAAGGTCAAACCCATGCGTTTTGCAAATCAAAGGTAATCAATCCCTTCGGACGAGGTCCTCATTTTGACAAACGTCTCTTCTTATTCCAATGGGCCAAATTTTTCAAAATTATTTTCACTCCATGAGTTGATCGGATCCATCAGGTATTGTATGGTGCCTACCTTAGAGGATTGCATTTTCATGCTAGGCCTACCCTTGGCATAAAAAGGGTTCCCCCCATAGGACATGCATACCGATTTTGCAGTTTTGGATATTTTTCTTTTGTTTCCCCCCTCCCCTGCATTCATAAAAATATTTCAATAAGGTGGAAATATTTCTTCTATACCTGATAATAATTTTGATCTAATAAAAGTGTCAAAACTGCAAGTGTTATTTGATTCTTGGGCAGATCCTACAACGAAAACATAAATGATTTATCTGGAAGCTCTACGCTAAAACCTCTGAGAGATGTTGTAATTGTTTTCCAAAGGAAAATTTTGTATATTTGATTTGTTAATACATTTTGTTCCCAAGAGAAAAGAGACAAAAAGTGTATATGTGGAGCTCTTTACAAGTCTCTCTCTTCTCATTTGTACCATAATTGAATGAGAAATTTTGTTTCAAACTTTTTCAGCAATAAAATTTTTGGACAATTATTGTTTTGTGTATATTTATGTACATTTCATTCTTTATTCTTACTCATTGGAGATTTCATGATGATTTTTGAGAAATAAGACCCAATTTGAGATTTTTCAACCTATAGCCTGAATTTCACAAGTGTATGCTTCCTAAAATCCTTACACTCGATTGGTGTTCCAACCTGTACAATAAGAGTGCTCAGAAAGAAAGAGAGTGAACGGTCACTCAAAAGGCCCTATGAGATACCTTTCTCCTTCACTTAATTCCAAAATAAAATCAGTCACATTGATTGATAAATTGCAAATTGGGGCCATCTTTGCTTGAAAATGCCCATTGGTTTAACCAGATTCAATTCACATCTAAGTGAAAGCAAAAATGTGCATTATTCTTATTTGTTTGGAAAATTTGGAATGATACTTCAAGCATTCGTTTCATTACCTATACAGATTTTCATCATTTACTCTCCCATTTGAGCTTCTAAAAGAATAATTTCGTTTCAAATAAGGGTCTTAATGATCACTACCCTTCATTGAAAAATTTTCAAATATCAAAAGAAGAATGGATTTTCAATGACCATTTCGCTACTCTGGTTGTCATGAGGTATAAGAATGATACTTTGGCCGTCATTTCTACAATCTAAACACTGATCATCCCTTGCATCCTCGTTTGAGCTAAATTGGTGGTTCTTTTCGAGTGCACATATGATCGCACCCCACATTGGGGAAGGAGATTGGGAAATTTTGAAAAAGGGAGGAAAGAGAAAAGCAAAAATGCCAAAAGGGAAAAAAGAGGGAACTGCAAATTGGAGAAATTTGAATCTATCTGGGTTTCAATTTTTGGAAAAAAAGAAAAGAAGGGGTTTTGTCCATGTGAATCGCCTATGTTTCACAAATATGGATGAGTAAGGGTCTTCCTCAGTCAATTGATTCAGATACACGCCAAAAATTTCCCATTAATGAAAATTTCCTTTCAGAGTTATTGTAAGGAACGGAATACAAGTCAGGCCATCTTCTTTTCCAATCAAACATTCTATCCCTAGTTATCCCTTTTGAGCCTTCAGAATAAAATACTTCATTTGGCACCCCCTGAGAATCGCAAACCCCACACTGGGGCAAGTTGGGTTGAAAAAGAAAATTTCAAGAAGCGAAAAAGTGAAAACCCACAAAATCAAAAGGCAAAGGAAGAAAAGAGAACCTCAGTTCAAAAATAAACTGGGGCAAATTTTGTGAAAGTTCGAAAGAATGGCAAAAGGCCGAAAAATCAAAAGGCAAAAGAAAAAGGAAAAAGAAAAAGCCTCAATTGAGCAAAAACTGAGGCAAATTCTGATTTTACCCTAAAAATAGGGTTGGCGCAACAATGCGATCTCAGATTCTTCAAACCAGTTTTGAAATCCGTTTTCAAGCCTTAACTTTTCTAAAGCACCCCACCTGACCCCATTACAAAACCGAAAGTCCTGACTTCTGTTCTTTGCAACAGCCCTGTCAAGCAAATTTCTGATGCCGGAAGTTTTTGCTGTATTCTGAATTGATTAGGTGTGAGGTTGACACTGCTCTTCATGTGAAACCCCGCGAAGGGGGAAAAAGAAAAAGAAAAATGAGCAAAATGAATGCAAAGAAAGATGCAAAAAGATTTGATGTTGAAAGACCCTGTTGGGTGATGATAAAAAGTCAAACCAAGTCCAAGAACCTGGAGTCCAGATGAGGGCGATGTTGAAAAATGCGATCTTTAGTGCAATGTCCTTTGAAAATTGCTTCTTTAGCTATCGTTTTCAAGCCAAATTACAAGCTAATAAAGTCCATCGTTGACTTATTCCTTCATGACAACCCAAAGTGAGGATTATGCTCATAAAAATCCATCGATCACTCATGATCATAAGGGTATAACCAGTTTTCACATTGTTTAGCTATCACTTCTGTCCATACGTTACAAGCCTAGAAAGCTTGTATGTTGACTAAGTTTTCTTGAAAATAAGGGTAACAAACTTTTTGCTTTCACTAAGATGTGACATTAAAAGGATTACATACAACTGGGGCACAAAAATGAGACAGATTCTTATCTCCCATTTCCTTAGCCATTTCAAAAATAAAGTCACTTGATTGGTCCTGAAAAGATGAGTCAACCAGAAGTGGTGACCCGTTACCCTAAGCACCAATGCTAAAAGTAAGGAAGAAATCTTCTTAAATTTGGTGTTATTTCGAGGAATTCATCATGAAATTTCTGCATGAGTTCAAACTTGACGATTAAAGTTTCTTCACATTGTTGTATGTGCACTCTTTTCTAAATTTTAGAAAGTGCGGTTTTTCTTTGTTCAAGTAAATGGGAAATCATCTAAACCAATTTTTGCAATCAAATGGGCCCAAACTGGGGCAAAATTTTTATTTGCAAAATTTTGCAAAATAAGCCCACACAGGGGCAAATATTTTTGTAGTCCAATTGAGGATTTCGTCCAAGAATCAAAATAATGCATTTTTCAAATCAGTCACGCTCATTTGAGTGCACGTAAGCCCTGTGCAGGTATTCACAGTTGAAGTCGACGAAAAGCATCTGGCGATGTAGAAGGCCGATGCCGAAGAAAGAGAAGAAAGAAGGGAAAAGGGCCCTACACTGGGGCAAATTATTTTTGGAAAAAGATTCTCTCGAAAAATCAGAAAAATTCAAAAGTCAAAAATCGAAAATCAAGTTCAAATTTTTGTTTCTTGGAAAATCAAAATTTAATTTCTTATATCTTGACAGATCAAATCCAATTTTAAATTTCTGTCCGGGTCTATCCCGCTTGCATTTTCTGTTCGGGTCTATCCCGTGGGTCTATCCCAATTTTACATTTCTGTCCGGGTCTATCCCGTGGGTCTATCCCAATTTTAAATTTCTGTCCGGGTCTATCCCGACTATCCCGTGGGTCTATCCCAAGTTTAAATTTCTGTCCGGGTCTATCCCGTGGGTCTATCCCAATTTTAATTTCTGTCCGGTCTATCCGTGGGTCTATCCCAATTTTACATTTCTGTCCGGGTCTATCCCGTGGGTCTATCCCAATTTTAAATCGTCCGGGTCTATCCCTATCCCAATTTTAATTTCTGTCCGGGTCTATCCCAATTTTAAATCTCTGTCCGGGTCTATTCCGTGGGTCTATCCCAATTTTAAATCTCTGTCCGGGTCTATCCCGTGGGTCTATCCAAATTTTAAATTTCTGTCCGGGTCTATCCCGTGGGTCTATCCCAATTTAAATTTCTGTCCGGGTCTATCCCGTGGGTCTATCCCAATTTTAAGTTTCTGTCCGGGTCTATCCCTGGGTCTATCCCAAATTTACATTCCAGTCCGGGTCTATCCCGTGGGTCTATCCCAATTTTAAATCTCTGTCCGGGTCTATCCCAATTTTTACATTTCTGTCCGGGTCTATTCCGTGGGTCTATCCCAATTTTAAATTCTTATTCGTGTCAGTCCCGTGTTAGAATTCCTGTTCGTTAGAGTCTTTTGCAGCCCAATAACACAGGTAAGTTTTGGTGTCTACTTCTTTGTCTCAAGTTTTTCCAAAACTCAGACAAAGAGGGGCAAACTGTAGACACCAAATTTTTGGTGTAATTTCATTTTTAGTTTTTTATTTTTGTCGTGTTCATTTTTAGTTTTTAGTTTCCAGTTTTAGTTTTATTTTTTAAGTTTTGTCATAGAATTTGTTGAAAAAAAGGAAAAAGAAAGAAAAGGGAAAAAACATCAAAAAATATGTTTCAGTCATTTTGTTTTTATTCAATGCTTTCTTGAAAGAAAAAAGAAAAAAGAGGAAAAGAAAAAAAGAAAAAGGGAAATTTGTTCACAAAAATATGTTTATTTCTTTAAATTTAACCTTTTTGCACTTTAGTTATTTTTATTAAGTTATTTTGAAAAAAGACATGAAAAATGAAAAATGAAACAAAAAAGATGGAAAAATGGCCATTTTTGTTGTTTTTAGTTGTTTAGTTTTTAAATTATTTTCATTATTATTATTATTATTATTACCTGGTTTTTGGCAATTTGTTATTATTATTATTATATATTTTATCATTTCTGTATTTATTAAGTTGAAAGTTAAAAAAAAAAAAAAAAAAAAAAATGTGAAACGCGGCATGCAAGCTGCGTATTGCCGCAGCTTGCAAACAAAGGGCTGGGCAGCCCCTTAGCTGCAAATTTTGGAGAGTATAGCTGAGTGTTTAGGGTTGTGAGGTTCCCATATAAATAGAAAAAGAAAGGAGAGCCGCAAGAGAGGATTGAGGGAGGATTCTTAGGGGAGTGAAGGGCGATAGAACAAAAAACAGCGAGGGAAAGAGAGGGAACTTCATCGAGGGGAGGAGCGAAGGGAGAATCTGGGCTGGGGTTTTGAGAGTAACCGCAAGAAGAGAGAGTTGACGGGGCTAAGGGAAAAACTGAGGGGAGAGTTGGAAGGCAAAAAGAAAACAAAAGCTAGAAAGGGTTGACGGCTGGAGAGGTTGAAGTTCCGCAAGGGGAGATTCGAAGGAAATAGAAAAAACAGCAAAGAGGAGAAAGAAAAACAGCGTAGGAAGAAAAAACCAGCAAAAGGGAACTTTCGGTAGCAGCAAGAGAGAATTCCAACGGCGGCGAAGGAACGAAGCTTTCACTTTCTCTCCATCATTCATCCGAATCCAAATTCAAAACTCCAGGTATTTTCTTAAAGTTGGTTTCTTAGCTTCATCGATTTCCTTCGTGACTAGGCTGGGTACGGGTGTTTTGTTTTGTCATTTGTGACGCTGTTGATGTTCCAGTTGCTGCCGAAGTTAGGGGGTGCTGCTGTCTCTATTGCTTTAATTTTACCTATGGAGTGTACGTTACCATATTTTTGTTAGGAAATGAGTTGAACTTCTGGGTTTTATAGGTTTGTTGATTTACTGGGTTTGTTATATCGGATAAAACTGTAGAAAATAGCTAAAAGTTTGCATCTTTTGCTTTTTGGATTTTTCTGGGGTTCAAATTAGGAGTCTCATGTAAAAATACAGAATGTCTGTTGGTTTTATGGCCAGATTGTATGGCCAAGGGTCGATGCATAAAAATCTGCTGCGTTTTTTGTTACTTGGGTTTTGTACTTGTGAATTTAATGGAGCAGGGTAGATACAAATGTGTATGTCAATGCTCAAGATGGCCGTTTTGCTACTGGTTGAATGCCTAGTGCACAAACACAATCACATTTAAATGGATTGTGTTTGTGCTTTTGATAAAAAATGCTGCTTTGTTGTTCACGACAGCAATAGCAGAAATTTTCTGGATTTGTCTATCCTCCTGCTAAGTCGTCTAGCTTATTTGAATGTTGAGTTTGGTGACTTTTGTTGTTGAGGTCAAGGTGGTGATGTTTGTTTAGGATTCTAGCTGTGTTTGGATGGAAAAGTGGCATTAAAATGAACATAAAAATTGAAAGAGCCTTGGCCGGAAAAATTGCAGAAAACCGCGGCATTTCTTCTCTTCCCTTCCATTACTGTTTTGCCGTTTGCCTTCATCTTTGCTGGTTAGCTTTATTTTCTTTGTTTCAACCCTGCAATAGACTTGCATGTTTGTTTAATGATTGGTAGTAAATCCTGGCATTTGGCAAACATTTTTGCATGGCAAACTGGAAAGACAAGATGCGGCTGGAAATTTGCAGAAAATCTTGTTCCTCAAAGCCGGCATTTTGTCCAGAACATTTAGTTGCATTTTTAGAGTTCAAAACCTGTTTGATCTTACTCCTACCATTGCTTCAAATCTCTGCATTTTGATTTGAGTGGAGATATACTTGGCTTATTTTGCATGAATGTAGATTCAGGTAAATAGGTAGGAAATGGAACAAGACTGCATAGCCGTGAGTTTGCAGAAGGCATGAGTTTCTTTTGTGTCTCCTGGCCTGAGTTTCTTTCTATGTTTTGGCATCTTGTTTGTTTCAAGGTTTAAGCTTAAGCATGATTTCTTGAACGTTTTTGTTTTGGCATTTCAACAAGAGTGAAAGATTGTTGCTGCATTTTCTTGTTTTGCTGTTGTGAAACCGTTGCTGCACTCTGATTTTTTTCCCCCCTAGCAGTCATCCAAACCAGATTTCTTATTTGATCTTGCAACAAGAGATGTAATATTTGGTTTGAATGATGATTGGGGGATTGTCTTGGGTTGATAATGAAGTACAACAGGTTGCGCAGCAAGGGAAATATGAAATATCAGAAGATTAGCTCGGTTTGCAGAATGGTTTCTTCGTGCATGCATGAAATAATTTTTCCAAATTTCCTTTTGACCCCCCAAGTCTCCCCCAAAGCTACTAAGGCCCAAAAACTTTGGAAATTTAATCAATTGGATCCCTTGTGTTTTTGCAGCAATGCATTATGGCCCAACTACATTCCATGATCTTGCAATTAGGTCCTAAAACACTTGCATCTTAACCCCCTAAGTTCCCCCTTGCCTTGTTATGGTCCAATTAGTGGAATGATTTAATCACTTTTGTCATTCTAGAATCTTAATTGTTTTTGGTTTGCTTTGACATGATTTTGGGTAAGATGTTTAGTGAGTTTTAGGATGCATTTTGAGGTTCAATAAGTTTTAATAGAATTTTTAGCTTGGATTTGTGTTCTAAACACATTTTTGCATTTGATTTTTATGGATCTCATCTTAAGTCATCAATTTTGGTATTTTATTTTACTCTCTCTTAGGAATTTTCATGTCCTTCTAATTATGTCCCTCTTGCAATAATTGCTTTGTACATAGTTGGTTTGTCTATGTAAATACTTTAATTGACTCAATTTGGTGTTTAACTTTCGTTTTTCATATTTAATTTTTGTTCCATGTGATTGTTTGATAATTTAAGTGGTACCTTGACCTTTTTATTATTTTGGAGGGTAAATTAGTAATTTCACTACGTTAGGGCGTCGCTTCAAGGGAGGTACACTCTATCCCTCACTTGCACTTCATTTGACCCTATGTGCTCCTACGTGTTATGTGAATATGCATGCCTACTCCGCTTTCCTTACCTCCTTGCATGCATTTACTTGCTTTTACCTTTATGCTTTCATGGGGTATGTGTACACCTCTTGGCTTGTAATAGATAGGGCTCGGAGAGCATTTGGTCCATTTCCCTTTCCCCTTTATGCTTTCATGGGGTATGTGTACACCTCTTGGCTTGTAATAGATAGGGCTCGGAGAGCATCTGGTCCACTTCCCCTTCCCCTTGCTTGCTTGTTTTTGTTGCTACATGTTTAATTGCTTTATTAGGCTCTTGCATCTAGTCGAGCATGCTAAATGCTATGTGCTATGTGTTTACGAGTATTTTGGCATGTCTACTTGCTTTCATAGCCATGAATGAATGGAATGGATGAATGTACGTTTCCGCTAGTCCAACGCTAGTCGGAATTCATAGAATGGGCTAGTCCAATACTAGACCCTTAGGGATTTCCCCTCATTAGCATATCATTTGCTTGTTCACCACATATCATGCATTTTTCTTAGTTTCATCACTTGGCATGCTCCTCGAACCCCCTTTCCCTTCATTTTAGGATTTTTGCATATCATGATAGTTGTAGGGTCCATTTGCTTGAGTGTCCCCTTCCGATAAGGGAAACGAGCGAGTGTGGCTACTCGATAGCCTTAGCACGCTAGTTTCGCCTTCTAATCAAAGGGAAAATCAAGTCACGATTTAGGTCTCCCCGTACCCAATATGCATGAATTCCCTAGGCTCATGCATTCTCAATCCACTCTATCATTACACTTTCACTTTTGTCTCATTTGCACACATGCACCTTTTTATCACCTTCACTTGCACACGAACACCCTTTTATCTTCACTTGCACACGAGCATTTTATCTTCACTCGCACACGAGTACTTTCATCTACATTTGCACACCTTCACTCTTGTCTTATTACTTTTATCATTTTTCTCACTTCACACAAACTCACACTTTCACATGGCATGCATTCCACTCATTTTTCACGTCATTTAGGTTTAGGTGTGACCTCTCCAAAAGGATCATTATTGGGCTTCACAATTAATGTGATTGGCACCACTCAACCTTTGAAGAGAAATTTCCCCCAATCCCCCTAGGTCTAGGTTTTTGCATTCATATAGACATATCCAATACGCGATACATACCTTGGGTAGAAAAATTAGGAAAAATTGGTTTGAGTCGCGCAACTAGCCTTGGCTAGGTCAAAGGGGTGCCTTGGATTCTATCCTTGCCTTCCCCTTTGTCAAACGTGACCCCCGAACCTTTTTCTTTGGCTTACGTGGACTAGGAGTCGTTTTAAAAAGGGTTTTACTACTTTGTCTTTAAAAAACACTTTTTGGGTGACTTGGTACACCCCAAATCTATACCAAGTGGCGACTCCGTTTTCATATTTAAAAAAAACCCTTTTTAAAATTTCATTTGGCCAAATCGTCGCTTTCCAAAGTCCCATGGCCTTTTACTTTTTATTTTGCACACGTTCACACCACACAATCTCACACATTTATTCACTTATCGAAAAGTGGGGCGCGACACCGGCCATATTACTCTTTTATTCTTTCGCTTCTAGGTTACCCCAGAATATAAATCTTAACTATTTTCTGTTTAATATGGTCGAGCTCTTGAGACTCCACAAGATTACTATCATTACTTCCAAACATAACAAAATACGGAGATCTTATTCCCTAATATAAAAGTTCCATGTCCTAGTTCATTCTCCAATACTCATCTACAAAGTTGCTCGAGAAAAAATCCTAACCTCTTACTTTCACTAGTGCCTCATTTCATCCCCTCAAACCAATCTACTATTTTGAGGTTAGACCCTCCGTGAAACTTAGATGGGCGAACTTAAAAAATTGCTCAATTCTTGATCATCCCTATAGATTTCGAGTTGCCTAACCCCACGCCCTCGGTTCCTTGCAGCTCCACGGCCGTTCATGGTTTTAAGTATGTCTAAATACAAATTAAAAACAATTATGCGAGGGAACTCTTAAAACAATGGGCGACATGAAAAACATTTGAAATAACAACTAGCATATTTTAATATTTCAAGGTTCATACAATTAGTAAGTCACGGACATTTACAAAAATGTAGCACACAGGTGTTACAAAAGTACATTTAGTCATGCATGTCAAAAGTAGATTCAAGTTCTTTAAAAAGTAGGTCGCACAATTTAACAAAATACAATGGCTTTTGAACTAGCACCACCCCAGCTATTTCTAGTTACAGCAGTCAAAAGATTTATCACTCCTAGTCTAATTCGCATCCGAGCCACTAGCCTGATCGTCCTCCTCCGGGTCCTCCTCAAAAGGCTCCTCCTCAGGAGTGCCTTCACGAGCCAGACTATTCAAAGCTTCTATCACCTCCTCAATCAATATAGTGGTATCAACTAGAATCCCACAAACCCGATCTTGGACCTCCTCACCTATTCTAGTCAATCAAGCCCTAACCCTCTAAAACTCATTACGAGCGGCCTCAGTGCTAACCGTCTGGTCTACCACCGTCCCCTCTAACTCCTCAATCCTCGCACCCTGAGCGTCTACCATAGCGCTCAGCTCTTCGATCTCCTGGAGTAAAGATCCGTTGATATTCACCAACTGACGATGCTCGTTGTCGATAGATAACACAAGGTCATTAGGGTAAACGTACGTTGCCCTACAGGGACAATGGGGAACCCTAGCGGCAGGCGAGAATCGAACACGAGATCCTCTACCCAGTGCTCGATAATAGACAGGTCGAAGAGGCTTTACGTGGCCATTAGCATGACTATTGCCATTAGAGGTATGACTCTCGTTACCATTCTCCATCCCTACAAAATAACCACAATTTCCGGGTTAGAAACTTAGAGTCACTAACTCACTCAAATATCATTTAAAGTATAACTAAGATATTTCATTCCTATTTTCGAGGGTAAAGTCTCTAATATATCTTTCAAATAAATCTCTAAACTAGTGCTCTTTTCCACCAATGCCGTTTAAGAAATTCTCGAGTACCAATTCTCTTTAACTATTGGAATACAATAGGTTAATGTTCAAGTGAATCCCACGGTCCGGTATCCTAAACTTTTAGCCTAAGATACACTACAGATATCTGAATCTTAAGCTCTGATACCAACTGTGACGCCCCCATTTCTCCCAAAGGCAAACCAAAGGGTATCGCCTGGACGCCTGCTCAGCTCTCGCCAGGATTCAGTACAATTCCAATTCAAATTTAAAGTAAAATAATAACACAATACTACTAATGAAATCGGAATAAAGGCACAACGTCATTCCCATACACAAATATTCAATCTTACAGGACAAGTTCAAAATACAATCACTTTTCCAAAATATACAACTTTCAAAATGTGTCTAGTCGATTACAATCAAAATTCTAATACAATAGTGCCTCAAGTTGGTTTCTCCATCACTCCTTCCATTTCGGTTCCTGTTAAGGAAAACAAATCTAATGGGATGAGCTAACGCTCAGTGAGGCCAAGAAAACATGCAAAACACATAGTTCAAGTAGCAGTGGCATTTCAGCAAGAAATAAAGTTGTAACATTCAAGCAATTCACAACTTACAATTAAACACAATCAATGAGGATACAGGAGCTCTTAGGAGCTAAATTCCACTTGTTTCGCCAAGTCTCGATCGAATACCTTCCCGCGATGACACTCTGTCAACCGGGTCAGCATTTAAATCCGTAGAACTCCACTTACTTCACAGTTCCGTCCACCATACACCGCACCAAGCTCGAACATCAATAAAAGGCACTACTACGCGAGTATGCCAAGCAAGATCTCTTAATAGATCAAACTTATAGTTATCTCATGGTTCACCAAGCTTCTCGACCAAGCCCTTGCTGGCTTGAATCGCAAAGTCGACCAATTGAGATTTGGGCGTTCCCCAGTTCAGTTATAAGTCGAAGAGATTCACTCCAATGACATGCAAACAGTTCAAATACAGTTCAGTTACAAGCAGTTCAGTTTAATTGTTCAATCAGTTGAAAGAGAACGAGTGCGATAAAGTACACACTCTACTCAACAGTTATAAACCATTCCATCCATAAGAAGCAATTCACATAATTGCAACAAATCATGTACTTGACACTCACCAATCAAAGTAAGGGAGTAAGTGCTCAAACAAGCGTTTAGGCGTCCGCTTCGAGATCCTCTTGAAGGTCCCCTTGAGCGCCTGAGCAAATAGTAATTGGCTATCACACACTATCGCTTATAAACCCCTTGTTAACAAGAAAGATTGTTCACTTGTACAATACTAAGAAAATGTCATGAAAGAGAACCTTAATTACTTGTAAATCGACACTTAAAAGTGGGGTTTAATAACACAAGAAAAATTGATTTCCTTCATCAAATCAAGTTTAAAATAGTCAATCAATATCAAAGGACAGGGAAGAGTTTCCAAAAACTCATTTCCCATCAAGTCGAAAATTTTCAATTTTGCGCGTCAAATTTAGAAAAATCAGAAATTGCACTCAGTAGATCCAAAATTGGAAAAATTTATACCATTGGAAACTTAGTTCAAAATAATAAAAGTTCCTAGAGGACACTTTTCAAGATTCTAAACGGAAGACATTCAAATTTTAGCTCAAAGTGGCTGATTTGAGCCTATAAGACAGATTCAGTCTTGTTTTTCGACAAAGTTTGGAAATTCAGCAAAATTCACAGAAAATGAACTAGCCTCTGAAATTTGTAATACAATAAGAATTTCAATCAAGGTTTCAAACACAACAAATGGAATGAAATTCAGAGTTTTGATCATCAAGATATAGCAGCTCAAAGTTGGACAAAATTGAAGACTGTTCCGTAAATTTTCCAGATTTGAAGAACAAATTTGGCACATCATTTAGGTATCAAAATGGTTTTAGAATAATACCAAATTTGGTACAATTCAACTTCCATATGAGAACTGCTCCTCTATCAAATTTCACATAAAAACGCATATGGGAAGGTAGTTAACAAAACTACCAAAATTCAAGAAATTTCCAAAGCAAATCTGTCTTCGTGCTTTCTTTTCCTTTTCAAACACTTTACACCATGAAATCAGTCCCATTTTGGTTCATTTGTGAAACCAAGGTCCAAAAAACATTTCATAAGCAATTAATTGTTGGTTGACATCAAAATTTCAAAATAAAACATTTCGCAAACAACTAAACCAGTCGGCCAGCAAAAGGAGGGGTTTTCCAGCTTTGCCGCAGTTTGGAAATTGAACCATATTTCACTCAATACAACTTGGAATTGAGAATGGTTGGTGGCATTGGAAACTAGAATCATAAGGTTACATTTCATCAGATAAGTCATTTTGAAAATTGATTCATAAGTGAGAGAAATTGAGCCACAAAGTGCAGCTTCTATTTTTTTCTCGAATAGACCATCAGAACAGGACAGCAACTTTGTCGAATCATTACGGCTCACTCAATTTGAACTAGAAAGTGAATTTCATACTGTTGAAAAGATACAAATGTCTAGTTTTAAATGCCACAAACAGCACTCGATTTAGACTTTTGTACAAAGAGTTATGTTCAATCAAAATGGTACTGTTCAAAGTGCCTGAACACGTTTTCCAGGTTCTTTCAATTTTCGAAATCTTAAATTTTGCTCAACCAATTCAAATGATTTTTGGTAGAAACTTTCTACACACCATATACAACAAATATACATCAGTTTCATAGTCATTTGAGCATCAAAAATTTGAAATATAAGCAAGGCAATAACAAGACAGAATCTTTTCATCTACACACATAACAATCATATTCAAGCAATTACACCTCAAGCCAGTTACCTAGAAGTCACCACAAGACCGCTAGCCTAACATTTAAAGAAAGAAATTAAACGCCTCAAGTCCGCTAGCCTAGTCCATGCTTAGGGTTCAAACCCTTGCAAATAAAGTTCTAATCTTTAAAGAAAATGGAAAGGTTCAAGGTTGATGAAGACTACCTCTTAGCTTTGGAAGAAACTAGAAATTTTGGACCGAAATTCTTCCAAGAAAACCAGCAAAAAGGTGTCTTCCTCCAAACTTAAGTGAATCTTCAAGTAATTTGTGAGTTGTGTGAAGAATTTGAAGTGAAATGGTAGCAAGACTTGGAGTAAAAATGATGAAACTTCTTCCTTCTTCCCTTGCTGTTTTGGCCAGCTCTAAGAGAGAGAAAAGAGAGTGTTTTGAGTTGTGAAGCTTCTCTTGGAAGCTTAAGGGATTTGTGGCCAAAATTTGTGCAAAAGTCAACTAGGAATAGTGCGCGTGCATAGGTACCGTACCACCGTTTTCTCTCTTACTTGTTTCACTTGTGCACTAAACTTCCAATGTAATTTCTTTAACACTATAATTATTCACTCTCAGTAGTCTAGTATAAATTTCTTAATTCTCCATTTACCTGTCCCGGCTCGATATACGCGAATTTTCGATTCACGCGCGATCAAGCAAAATTTAAAAAAAATTCAGATAACCATAATAAAATTAACTAATACTAGGGTAAATAATTATAAAATGACTATTTAAGAATAAAAACATGAGTTCTCACACAAGTCTAGTATTAATTTTTCTCAAATCCCCAATTAGTTTGTACCGGCGTGATTAAAACTTTCGACGCGCACATGGTATAAACTTAATTCTAACTCCCTCACATCTAATCTCTCAATTAACTTTTCTTAGTCTACTATTGATCATTCTTAATTCTCCAAGATTATTGCGATCTCGAATCAAATTTTACCTCCAAAAATGTGTACTCGTTATTCCTTACTAAACAAGCCTCCGAAAAATAAATTTTTCTAACGACACGTTTTAAAAACATAAGAGAGACATTGTACCATACAAATGGACTTACAATGGTTGAAATAAATTATTCGGAGAAAACGGGTGAATAAATAATTAAATAAACCAGTAAAATAAGATAAAAATAAGAATGTTTTCGGGTCCTCACATCCTTTCCTCCTTAAAAAGAATTTCGTCCTCGAAATTCACACTTAGGACAATATCATTCCCCTGATGGTTAAGCCTGTCAGATCAATCACTAACTTACGTTTTCCGACCCATACTTTGCAATTTCTATTCATCCAACTAGCAATCAAACTTTGATTTTTTCCAATAGGTGTTTTAACTTCCAAATTATAGGGCAACTTAATCGGCCAAATGTCTACCCCATATACGTAATGTCTCCACTTCTTTAATGCAAATATCGCAGCTGCTAAGTCCAAATCATGAGTTGGATAATTTCTCTCGTGAGATTTTAACTTTCTAGAGGCATACACAATCATCTTATCATGTAGTATTAATATACATTCTAAACCATCCTTTGAAACATCTGCATAAATCACAAAACTATCTCCTCCGCTCGGTAAGGCTAACACTGCTGCATTGGTTAAACACTTTTCACTTTTAAATTTTTTTCTAACATTTAGAATCCCAAATAACTTACCAAGTCTTACAATCTTAGAAAAGTCCTTGATAAATCAAAGGTAATATTCGGCTAACTCTAAGAACTCCAAATTTGGGTAGGATTTTCAGGTCGTTTCCTCTTAAATAGCTTCCACTTTAGCTGGGTCCATAACAATTCCTTCTTTAGATATTGTACAACCTAGAAAGGCTATTTCTTCCAACCGAACTCACATTTATTGAACTTAACGAAAGTTGGCGCTCTCTCCGAGTTGTAAAACTATCATCAGGTGTCTTTCATGATCTTCTCAAACCTTAAATTATACCGATATACCATTAATAAATGTCACCACAGATTAATCCAAATACGATTTAAAACTCCGATGCATTAGGTCTGTAAATGCTGCTAGTGCATTAGTCAACCCAAAAGACGTAACTGAAAATTCAAAATACTCATATCTTGAATTGAAAATGGTTTTAGGCATATCGGTTTCTAGGATCTTCAACTGATAATAGTTCTACTTTAAATCCCACTTGGATAGTACCACGGCTCCTTACAGTTGATCTAATTCTTATCTATGTAAGGCAAAAGGGTAGTTGTTCTTAATGGTTACATTGTTCCAATCTCGATAGTCTATGTATGGTCTCAAATTCCCATTCCAAATATGATATCCGGTCTCTTAATCATTAGGCTCATTAAATCTATCAAATATTTCCTTTCACCAACTCAAATCTCACAGTTTTTAATATACATGAAGTTGGCAATCAAGCATTGGGTCCCAGTTTCAACCTTAAGTTCTCAATTTTTTTTTGGTCCACCGCTGATCTCTGGTCACCTCCGAAACCCCAAGTTTGCCTATGCTCTCAAATACAATCTCGACCACGTCTACTACCGTTCTTGTCTTATCACCAATCTTAAGGTGTGGGAAAAAATTTAAATATACCTGTAAGCCATGAAATGAATTAAAAGCAAGTAAATTGCCATATGTTATAAAAGATCAAAATAGTTACTTCAAGTTGGAATGGGTTTATCAAATCATTTCAAAAGGAGAAGGGAAACGACAAGATCATAACAGAATGCGTCGAGTTGCCGAGATACAAAATAACAAAAGGGTTTTCCTAGATACAAGAGATTACCACCTCTAAAAATGCCAGTCTAGACTAGGTAAAACTACGACCCCTATTCCTCGAATGGAGTCAATTCCATCCTCACTTGTATTACTTTCATTACTTGGTTCTCTCTCACAGCCATTAGCATTAATCACCCCTTCTGGCTCTCGACTGCTTTGCAGTGGATCTAGCGGACTGCCGAGTATTTCCTCTTTTTTTAGTAGCTCTAAGACAATTCAAAAACTTATGCTCGGTACTACCGCATCTCAGATATTTTTCTTGCTTTCTCCAGCACCCGGCCTCAGCGTGGTTAATCTTACCACAGAATCCACAAGTTACATGAGGAGTCACGACTTGATCAGTTTGAGATTTTCTTTTGTATTTCTTCTCCAGTTCTACGTTCTTCTGTAGCAACTCAATTTTCTCTGCATTTTCTTGTTTCCACTGTCCTTTCCAGTAGTCAGCCAATTTCTTTTGAAATTCTACCTCATTTCAAAAAATGTCCAGTTCCTTATGCATTTCTGTCGAATTTGTCATCTTACCAGTTGGTTTAAGTCAAATGTTAGCCTGCTAAGCAAATCAAGAGATTAAAATAAGTAACTATTCACAATGGAAGCTCTGGCCATATTACTCTTTTATTCTTTCGCTTCTAAGTTACCCCAAAATATAAATCTTAACTATTCTCTGCTTAATATGAACGAGCTCTTGAGTCTCCACAAGATTACTATCATTACTTACAAACATAACAAAATACAGAGATTTTATTCCCTAATATAAAAGTTTTATGTCCTAGTTCACTCTCCAATACTCATCTACAAAGTTGCTCGAGAAGAAACCCTAACCTCTTACTTTCACTAGTACTTCATTTCATCCCCTCAAACCAATCTACTATTTTGAGATTAGACCCTCCTGAAACTTAGATGGACGAAATTCAAGAATCGCTCAATTCCTGATCATCCCTATAGATTTCGGGTTGCCTAACCCCACATCTTCGGTCCCTTGCACCTCCACGGCTGTTCATAGTCTAAGTATGTCTAAATGCAAATTCAAAACAATTATGCGAGGGAACAATTAAATTTTGAAAAATTAGAACTTGCACTCAGTTGGTCCAAAATTGGAAAACTTTGCACCGTTGGAAACTTGGTTCAAAATGCTAAAAGTTCTTAGAAGACACTTTTCCAAGATTCTAAACGGAAGACATTCAAATTTCAGCTCAAAGTGGCTGATTTGAGCCTATAAGACAGATTCGGTCTTGTTTTTCGGCAAATTTTAGAAATTCGGCAAAATTCACTGAAAGTAAACTAGTCTTTGAAATTTGTAACACAATAAGAATTTCGATCAAGGTTTGAAACACAACAAACAGAAATAAATTCAGAGTTTTGAGCGTCAAGATATAGCAGCTCAAAGTTAGCCAAAATTGAAGACTGTTCGGTAAATTTTCCAGATTTGAAGAACAATTTTGGCACATCATTTGGGTATCGAAATGATCTTAGAATAACACCAAATTTGGTACAATTCAAATTCCATATGAGGATTACTCCTCTATCAAATTTCACATAAAAACTCATATGGGAAGGTAGTTAACAAAACTACCAAAGTTCAACAAATTCCCAAAGCAAATCTGTCTTCTTGCTTTCTTTTCCTTTTCAAACACTTTGCATCATGAAATCAGTCCCATTTTCGTTCATTTGTGAAACCAAGGTCCAATAAACATTTCATAAGCAATTGATAGCTGGTTGACATCAAAACTTCAAAATAAAACATTTCACAAACAACTAAACCAGTCGGCCAGCAAAAGGAGGGGTTTTCCAGCTTTGCCGCAGTTTGGAAATTGAACCATATTTCACTCAATACAACTTGGAATTGAGAATGGTTGGTGGCATTGGAAACTAGAATCATAAGGCTACATTTCATCAGATAAGTCATTTTGAAATTCGATTCATAAGTGAGAGAAAATAGAGCTACAAAATGCAACTTCTACCTTTCTCTCTGATAGACCATCAGAACAGGACAGCAACTTTGCCAAATAACTATGGCTCACTCAATTTGAACTAGAAAGTGGATTTTATAGTGTTGGAAAGCTACAAACGTCTAGTTTTAAGTGCCGCAAACGGCACTCAATTTTGATTTTTGTACAAAGAGTTATGTTCGATCAAAGTGGTACTATTTAGACTGCCTGAACACGTTTTCCAGGTTCCTTCAACTTCCAAATCTCAAATTTTGCTGAACCAATTCAAATAATTTTTGGTAAAAACTTTCTACACACCATATACAACACATATACTTCAGTTTCAAAGTCATTTGATCATCAAAAATTGGAAATATAAGCAAGGCAATAATAGGACAGAATTTTTTCATCTACACACATAACAATCATATTTAAGCAATTACACCTCAAGCCAGCTACCTAGAGGTCACTACAAGACCGCTAGCCTAACATTTAAAGCAAGAAATTAAACACCTCAAGTCCGCTAGCCTAATCCATGCTTAGGGTTCAAACCCTTGCAAATAAAGCTCCAATCTTTGAAGAAAATGGAAAGGTTCAAGGTTGATGAAGACTACCTCTTAGCTTTGGAAGAAACCATAAATTTTGGACCAAAATTCTCCCAAGAAAACCCGCAAGAAGGTGTCTTCCTCCATGCTTAAGTGAATCTTCATGTAGTCTGTGAGTTGTGTGAAGAATTTGAAGTAAAATGGTAGCAAGACTTGGAGTAAAAATGATGAACCTTCTTCCTTCTTCCCTTGCTGTTTTGGCCAGCTCTAAGAGAGAGAAAAAGAGAGTGTTTTGAGTTGTGAAGCTTCTCTTGGAAGCTTAAGAGATTTGTGGCCAAATTTGTGCAAAAGTCAACTAGGAATAGTGCACGCGTGCGGGTACCGTACCACCATTTTCTCTTTTGCTTGTTTCACTTGTGCACTAAACTTCCAATGTAATTCCTTTGACAATATAATTATTCACTCTTAGTAGTCTAGTATAAATTTCTTAATTCTCCATTTACCCGTTCCTGCTCGATATACGCAAACTTCCGATTCACGCGCAATAAAGCGAAACTTAAAAGAAATTTATATAACGATGATAAAATTAACTAATACTAGGGTAAATACTTATAAAATGACTATTTAAGAATAAAAACATGAGTCCTCACACGAGTCTAGTATTAATTTCTCAAATCCCCAATTAATTTGTACCGGCGCAATTTTCAGGAAACTTTCGATGCGCACACAGTATAAACTTAATTCTAACTCATGCACATCTAATCTCTCAATTAACTTTTCTGAGTCTACTATTGATCATTCTTAATTCTCCAAGATTATTGCGCTCTAGAATCAAATTTTACCTCGGAAAATGTGTACTCGTTATTCCTTACTAAACGAGCCTCCAAAAAATAAATTTTGCTAACGAAACATTTTAAAAACATAAGGGAGACATTGTTCCATATAAATGGATTTCAAATGGTTGAAATAAATTATTCGGAGAAAACAGGTGAATAAATAATTAAATAAGCCAGTAAAAGAAAATTTTTGGATCCTCACATACTTCAAATTGCAGCTCTTTCTTACTACTTTTGGACCAATTTTCTGAACGGATTTTAGTTGGAAAGTGCAAGAAACGTCTTGGAAATTTGGAGAAATAACTTTTGGGAATCTCAAGACATAATTTGCACAACTTGAAACATGATTGCTTAGAGCTTTAATTTTCTATAAATAGGGCCTTTGTTGAGCTTATTTGATAACTTTTGAAAGGTTAGAAACACTATCAAAATGTAGTCTTCACAAGTTTTTCTTAATTCATTAGTATAATATAGTTAGTATGGTTTATCTATCTTGTACTTGTAACTAAATTTGAATGAAGAATTGAAGAGTAAGATGAAGAGTTGGAACTCATCTGACAAACATGATTTCTCTCCTATCACTTTCTCTTTTGTATTTGAATTCATGTTTAACTATAATACAAGTATGGTTTTTTCTTTCATTCTCTTCATATTTTGCTAAAGTTTATGCCTAGAGTTATGGACGAACTTTCTATATCTTGTTAATGATTTTTAATTGGTTATTTAATGATATTATTTTGAGTAAGTTATTTATCACTTTTGCTTAACTAATCATGATTAACTGGCCATTAATTGTGATAATCTTAACGTGTTAAGTTTTCAATTAGAATTGAAATTTGACACTAGTTCATAGAAGTGCTAAATCTAAGGAATACACTTATGAGAGTAGAGATGCACTTTTGTGGATTTCGTGGTTTGTTCCAGGTAATTTCATAAAAAAAAAAAAGAACTTGTAGTTAATTTTATAACCATGAGAGTAGATATGGCTTAACTACAAATATAGTTGATTTACTACAAAAGTAGGTTTTAATACATTAGGAAATTATGTCATAATTAACCAAGATAATAACATTTAATAAACCGGTAATTTCATTTGCAAGAGTAGTAAGGAATTCCAAAGCCCCTAGGAGCTTTCTAATATTATTTTTATTACTTTTATTTCATGTTTGTAGTGTAGATTTAATTTCTTGCACTTATGATAGTCTAAATAATAAAGGAGTTTGAAAACCATCGGTAATTGACAATCTTTCCTGTGGGATCGACATCTAATATCCTTGTACTCGATAAACGATCTGTATGTTTGCAGAAGTAGGGTATTTAGATTTTATTAAAATTTGGTGCATGGTAGAACCTCGTCAAGGAGTTTGATAAGCATTAGTAAATTGTTTAATTTTCTTGTAAGAGCTAACAATCAAATCTTATTTGTTAGGTATTATCCAAATCCATGATGCTTTTCTTGGATTTGGCTCTAATTTTTCAAATCGAAACCCTACCTTGTGGAAAAGTTATGGATCTAAATAAAGTCTAGATTTGTATAATCTAATACCCAAATTCAACCAGGCCGAAACCTAAAGTTAAACCCTACCTAAACTCATATAAATATATAAGAAAAAAGTAGAGGATGTTTAAACGCATGCAAGTTTCAATGTTGATATAGATAAAAAAAAATTTAAACTAATAAACCTACTTTATTATATTTCATGCTTTTAGATTATAGTTATTGTGCAAAACATTGTGGATTGCTGATTTTGTTATTTGAAAATGGTAAGTGAATTGAATTTCTCTTATATTTGAATTTAACAGATTTTTATTATTTTATTTGAATTTACTTTTTAATTTCACAATAGCAAATACCCCTGTTGGTGTATCTAGACCTATGAGGGCTCGAATTTGAAATTTTTGTTTCGAACTCATAAGAATTTGGGTCTAAAGTTTGGTATTAACAATTTTAGCAGGTCTGAGCTTGGATCAAGTGGATCTAGTCTAAACCCAAACTATTGACATACATATACAACCTATGCACTTATAGAAGAAGAGGATTAGGACGTTTTGTCCTCTAAGAAGGTAGCTCGATTCTTTAGTAAATGGACCTTTAGTATTTCCTTTCATGGTGATGTATTCAACTTAGTTATAACTTTTAGATAGTTGTCTTAAGACTCAACTCACACAATAGGAACATTTCCTATGGTCTCAGCATCCAAATTTTTTTGTAAGTTTTATAGTCTCTTTCCAGTCAAAAAATTTTGACATCATTTGTTCAAAAAAAGACACTAAGACACAAGTTTGATGATCCACAATTGGTTTGTCCAAAAAACAGAGAAGAAGGAAATCGAGAATTCACAATTATGAAGTATTTCTAGATTCAAAGAGTTAAGTTCATTCTTATACTTTCAATAAATATACATAATCTAGCATAACAATGCACTGTGTCTCGATTGTAAATATTAAATTCTCATGATCTTAACTTGGTAGATGTTCGAAATTTGTAAAACTAAAATTTTCAAAGTCCATAAAAAAATACAAACTCAAATTTTTTTTTGGTGAATAAGGATGTGTTAAAATTCAATAAAGAGGTTCACAAAGAGAGACATAATACAATTGTAACGCCCCCACTTCTCCCTAAAGTGAACCAAAGGGTATCGGCAGGATGCCTACCCAACTCTCGCTAGGATTCAATACAATTCCAGTTCAAACTTAAAGGATAACGACTAATAACCAAAGTCGAAATAAAGACAAGAAGTCATTTCCATACATGAATATTCAATCTTACATCACAAGTTTCAAAGTACATTCACTTCCCAAAATATACAACTTTCAAAAGATGTCTAGTCCAATACATTTAAACCCCTAATCAAAAGTGCCTCAAGTCGGCTTCTCCATAACTCTTTCCGTCTCGGCCCCTGCTAAGGAAAACAAATCTAATGGGATGAGCTAACGCTCAGTGAGGCCAAAAAAACATGCAAAACACATAGTTCAGGTAATGATAGCATTTAAGTGAGAATTAAAGCTATAACATTCAAGTAATTCACAATTTTCAATTAAACACATTCAATAAAGATACAGGAGCTCTCAGGAGTTAGATTTCACTTGATTTGCCAAGGCTTGATCGAATACCTCCCCGCGATGACACTCCATCGACCGGGCCGGTATTTAAGTCAGTAGAACTCCACTTACTTCACAGTTCCGTCCACCATTACACCGCACCGAGCCCGAACTTCTATAAAAAGCACTACTACTCGATAGGCCAAGTAAGATCTCTCAATAGATCAAGTTTACAGTTATCCCATGGTTCACCAACTTTCTCGACCAAGCCCTTGGTAACTCGAGCCGCAAGGTCGACCAATTGAGATTTGGGCGTCCCCCAGTTCAGTTATAAGTCGAGGAGATTCACTCCAAGACATGCAAACAGTTCAGTTATAAGTCGAGAAGATTCACTCCAATGACATCCAGACAACCAAATACAGTTCAGTTATACAATCAGTTAAAAGAGAACGAGTGCAATAACGTACACACTCGACTCAACAGTTGTAAACCATTCAGTCCATAAGAAGCAATTCACATAATTGCAACAAATCATGCACTTGACACTCACCAATCAAAATAAAGGAATAAGTGCTCAAACAAGCTTTTAGGCGTCCACTTCGAGATCCTCTTGAAAGTCCCCTTGAGTGTCTGAACAAATAATAATTGACTATCACACACTATTACTTACAAACCCTTTGCTAACAAGGAAGATTGTACACTTGTACAATACTAAGAAAATATCATGAAAGAGAACCTTAATTACTCAAAAATCGAGACTCAAAAGTGGACTTTAATAACACAAGAAAAACTGATTTCCTCCATGAAATCAATTTTAAAACGGTCAATCAATATTAAAGGATAGGGAAGAGTTTCCAAAAACTCATTTCCCAACAAGTCGGAAAAATTCAGTTTTAAGTGACAATCTTCGGAATTTCAGATCTTTCACTCAGTAGGTCCAAAATTGGAAAAATTTATACCGTTGGAAATTAGTTCAAAGTTCTAAAAGTTCCTAGAAGACATTTTTCCAAGATTCTAAACGGAAGACATTCAAATTTTCAACTCAAAATGGCTGATTTGAGCATACGAGACAATTTCAGTATTATTTTTCGGCAAACTTTGGAAATTCGGCAAAATTCACAAAAAGTGAACTAGCCTCTGAAATTCGCAACACAATAAGAGTTCCTAACAAAGTTTCAAACACAACAAGTGAAACTAAATTCAAAGTTTTGAGTATCAAGATATAGCAGTTCAAAGTCGGTAAATTTTCACTACTAAATAGTGAATTTCCAGATTTTCAAAGTAAATTTTGGGACATCATTTGGGTATCAAAATATTTGGTACAATTTAACTTCCATATGAGAACTATTTCTCTATCAAATTTCACGTAAAAACTCGTACGGAAAAGTAGTTAACAAAACTACCAAAGTTTAGGAAATTCTTAAAGCAAATCTGTCTTCTTGTTTTCTTTTCCTTTTTCAAACATTTTGTCCAATGAAATCAACTCCAATTCTATCCATTTTTCAAACCAAGGATCTAGGAACACTTAATAAGCATTTGACAAGCAATGGACATCAAGAATTTCGAAACAAAACGTCTCAAATCAAACCTAACCAGTTGGCTAGCAAGAAGAAAGGGTTTTCCAGATTTCCAGTTTTGACACAGTTTGTAAATTGAACCATATCTCATTCAATGCAACTTGAAATTGAGAATGGTTGGTGGCATTGGAAACTAGACTTAAAACTCTACATTTCATTAGAACTAGTCATTTTCAAAATAAGTTCATAAGTGAGAAAAAATAGAGCCACAAAATGCCGCTTCTACCGTTCTCTCGGATAGACAGTTAGAACAGGACAGCAAACTTTGCCGATTCACTACGGCTCTCTCAGTTCGAACTAGAAAGTGAATTTTACACCGTTGGAACTCAGTTTCAAATTCTGTAAATAGCACTCAATTTCGACTTTTGTATAAGGAGATATGTTTGATCAAAGTGGTACTGTTCAAACTACCTGAACACATTTTCCAGTTTTTTTCAAATTTTGAAATTTCAAGTTTTGCTCAACCAATTCAAATGATTTTTGGTAGAAAATTTCTACACACCATATACAACATATATCAACCAATTTCACAACAAAACAACCCACAAAAATTTGAAAGGTAGGTACGAAAAGCACTGGACACATTCGGCCAGTTCTAGTTCCTCTCATTTCTCAAATTTCTCTCCATTTCTAACCGTAATTCCTCTCATTTAACACATAAACAACATTAAACAAGAATTTAATCCTCAAGACAGCTACCTAGAGGTCACCACAAGACCACTATCCTAACATTTAAAGCAAGAAATTAAACACCTCAAGTCCGCTAGCCTAATCCATGCTTAGGATTCAAACCCTTGCACTTCCAACCATAAATCTTGTATTAAATGGAAAGATTAGAGGAGTGGATGGTTACCTCCTTAGTTCTTGAAGAAACCAGAAATTTCACCACCAAAAACTCCAAGAATCACCGCAAGATGAAGCCTTTCACCAAGCTCAAGCTAATCTCCAAGTGATTTTGAAATTGGTTGCAATTTTGGAGGTGAAATGAGAGCAAGAATTGAACAAGATGAAGAAGCTTTCTTTCCTTTCTTTCCCTGCTGTTCGGCCGGCTATGGAGTGAGGAGAGAGAGAGGGTTTTGTGTTGTGAAGCTTCTCTTGAAAGCTTAAGGAATTTGGGGCTAAAAGGTGTTCAAAAGTCAACTAGGAATAGTGTCGCGCGCGGGTGTCGTACCACCGTTTTCTCTCTTGCTTGTTACACTTGTTTACTAATCCTCAAATGTAATTCATTTAACACTATAATTATTAACTTTTAGTAGTCTAGTATATTTTTCTTAAATTTTCACTTAGTCATTTTGACGCGAAATGTGTGAACTTTCGATTCGCGCACGATAAGGCGAAATTTAAAACGATTCAAGTGACGATAATATAACTAACTAATACTAGCGTAAATAATCATAAAAATAACTATTTTAGAAATAAAAACATGAGTTCTCACATCCTCTCCCCCTTAAGAAAATTTCGTCCTCAAAATTGTACCTTGATTTGAAAACAGGTCTGGATACTTTCCTTGAATCTCTTCTTCAATTTCCCAAGTTGCTTCCTCCAGTCCGTGGTTCCTCCATAGGACTTTCATCAACGGAATCCACTTAGTCCTCAGTTCTTTCACCTTACGACCTAGAAGCTTTATCGGTTTCTCCTCATAGGTCAGTGTCTCATCAATCTCAATATTCTCCGATTGCAGAACGTGAGACTAATCTGGATGATATTTCTTAAGCATCGATACGTGAAAAACATTGTGAATTCAAAACAGACTTGGTGGCAATTCCAACTTATACGCCACGTTCCCACACATTGGATAATCTTGTACGGTTCTACAAATTTCAGTTATAACTTCTTTCCTCTTCCTGCCATCAAACTCGCTTTCAGAGGAGTAATTTTAAGAAAAACTTGATCTCCAACCGCAAATTCTAAGTCCTTCCTTCAGTTATCTGCATAACTCTCTTGACGACTTTGTGCGGTTTGAATCCTCTGGCATATCAATTTCACTTGTTCATTCACCTCTTCAATCCAAAGTACTGTAGTCGGGTCCAAAACTTTCCTTTCACCTATTTTATCCCAACAAATCGGAAACCTACACTTCCGACCATAAAGTGCTTCGTACGGAGCCATTTGAATGGAAGAATGAAAACTATTATTATAGACAAATTTCACCAAAGTCAAATACTTATTCCAACTCTCCCCAAAATCCAAAATACAGGCTCTCAACATGTCCTCAAGAGTTTGAATCGTCCTCTCTGACTGTCCATGGGTCTGGGGATGGTAAGTGGTACTAAAATTCAATTTTATCCCCAATATTTTTTGTATCTTTTGCCAGAACCAAGAGACAAATCTAGGGTCTCAATCGGACACAATACTTACAGGTGTCTGTGTAGCCTTATAATTTCATATAAGTATAACTTAACTAACTTCTCCAACGGGTACTTCATACTAATCGGTATAAAGTGAGCCGATTTGGTCAATCTATCTACTATCACCCAAATGGCATCATAACCCTTTTGTGTACTAGGTAGTCCAGATGCAAAATTCATGGTGATATTTTCTCATTTTCACTCGGGTATCTCTTAAGGTTGCAAAAGATCTGATAGTTTCTGATGTTCGACTTTAACCTGTTGACAAATTAAGCAGATTTGGACAAACTGGGCAATTTCCTTCTTCATGCTCTCTCACCAGTACAAACTCTTCAAGTCCTGGTACATTTTATTCCCTCCAAGGTGTATTGTGTACGTAGATCGATATGTTTCTTCCAAAATTTCTTTCTTAAACCCTTCATCCTTTGACACTACTATTCGATTCCGAAACCTCAATACACCATTCACTCCTAAGTTAAAATCCGACTTTTCTTTCTTTTTGACTTTCTTGAACCATTTTTGCACTTCAGGGTCCTTTCCCTGTGTTTCCTTAATACGTTCCAACCAAAGTGGATTTCACGACAATATTCTCAAGAAACACTTTTCTCGGTTCAAGTCGGGGATTCCATATACTAATCTCCTTCAACAAGTGCAACACTTTAATCATCAATCCTGCCACTTGCACTTGACGACTTAAAGCATCGGCCATTACATTGGCTTTTCCTAGATGATACTTTATCGTGCAATCATAGTCTTCCAAGAATTCCATCCACCGATGTTGTCTCAAGTTCAACTCCTTTTGAGAAAAACAAATACTTAAGGCTCTTGTGGTCCGTAAAAACCTCAAATGTTACTCCATATAGGTAATGCCTCTACTTCTTTAATGCAAACACCACAGCCGCTAACTCCAAATCATGAGTCGAGTAATTTCTCTCATGCGACTTTAATTTCCTAGAGGCATACGCTATTATTTTCTCATTTTACATTAATATACATCCCAAACCTTCCTTTGAAGTATCTGTGTAGACCACAAAACTATCCTTCCCATTCGGTAGAGTTCATACGAGTGCTCTCGTCAAACGGCTCTTTAACTCTTGGAAACTTTCTTCACACTCAGAACTCCATATAAATTTTTTAATTTTCTTAGTCAACTCAGTCATGGGTCCAGCATTCTTAGAAAAATCCTTAATAAATCTCCGATAACACCCTGCTAATCCTATAAAACTTGGAATTTCAGTAGGATTTTCCGGTTGTTTTGATTTTGAAACTGCTTCAATTTTGGCTGGATCCACTTTAATCCCGTCCTTGAAAATTATATGACCTAAAAATATCACTTTCTTCGACCAAAACTCACACTTGCTAAATTTAGCATACAACTGATGTTCCCTCAGAGTTTGTAAAATAATTTTCAAATGTTTCTCGTGATCCTCCACAGTTTTAGAGTACACCAGTATATCATCGATGAACACCACTACAAACTAGTTTAGATAAGGTTTAAAGACTCGATGTATTAAATTCATAAAAGTCGCAGGTGCATTCGTCAACCCGAACGACATTACGGCAAACTCAAAATATCCATACCTCGAGTTAAAGGCAGTTTTAGGTATATCCTTTTTTCAAAATCCTCAATTGATAGTAACCTTGCCTGAGATCCAACTTTGAAAATACAACCGCTCTTTGCAATTGGTCAAACAGCTCATCAATGTGGGGCAAAGGGTACTTATTCTTAATGGTAACATCATTCAAGTCTCGGTAATCTATACGCAGTCTTAAACTCCCATCTTTTTTCTAAACAAACAAAACAGGACTCCCCACAGTGAATCACTCTCCTTTATAAAATTCCGCTCTAGTAAATCCTGTAATTGCAATTTCAACTCCTTCAATTCAGTTGGAGCCATTCTGTACGGCGTTTTAGAGATAGGTGCTACTCCCGGAGTCACATCAATCCTAAAAACTATCTCCCTTTCCAAAGGAAAAACTCTAACTCTTCAAGAAAGACATCCGGATACTCCTTTATTATAGACATATCTTCCAATCTCATTTTATCACTTGGAGTAATTATAAGAAAAGCCAAATATTTCTGAGCTCCCTTACTTAACATTTTCCTAACCGAATTCCTGAGATAAGTACAGATGAAACTAATCTACCCCTTACGTCCAATTTCAGGGTTGCCTCTCTTGGAATGCACAACTCTACCGTTTTCATCTTACAGTTCAATTGAGCATTGTAATGGACTAATCAGTCCATTTCTAGGATCACATCGTACCCCTTAATCGCTAAACCCATCAAATCGGCCAATAATTTTTGTTCCCCAACCCAGATCTCACAATTTTTATACACCAAATTAGCGATTAAACTTTGATCCCCAGTAGGTGTTCTAACCTCCATATCATAAGGTAACTTAATTGGCTTCACATCTATCCCACTCATAAAATTAGGGTTCACAAAAGAATGTGTCGCACCCGAATCAATTAAAATCTTTGCTAAATGGTGAAAAATAGGGATCGTACTTTCGACCACCTCAGTAGTATCGAGAATCTGTTGATAGTCTAATGTGTAAATCCTAACAGGTACCTTTGGTCGACTCCCTCCAGCACTAGTCTGCTTAGAGGTTAACTTTTCTGGCCTTTAAGTGCTACCTCCTACCTTCAGCTTACTTGGACAATTCACTAGTTGGTGCTCGGCACTACCATAGTACAAATACTTTTCCGACTTTCTCTAACAATCATTCTCTGAGTGATTTGGCTTGCCACAATAGCAACAACTAACTTGAGGTGTGACGGTCAGGCCACTAGAATGTATCCCTCTTGATTAACCTTGCATACTACGACCTCCTCTAGATAAAACTCCTCTTAAAGCTCCTGCGGTTCTTACTCCTTCCATTCCTCTTCCTATCTTGAAAGATGGGCCACTTTTACTTGCTTGTCCAGAAGTATAACTAGAAATGTTCCTTTTCTTAGAGTGAAAGTCCCTAATTTGCAGCCTTGCGCTGTCAACTCTCTGTGCCTTCTCCAAAGTTTCAGTAAACGTAGAGATTTGGGCTGCTGCCAACCTTTTCTGGATCTCCATATTGAATTCTTGCACGAAGCGCCTTATTCTCTTCCGCTCATTAGTCACCAATTCTGGAGCATACTTAGAAAGTTTAGTGAACTTCCTTCATACTCGGCTACACTAAGAGTTCCTTATCTTAACTTTATAAATTCGTCCTCCCGCTTCTCTTGGATCAGAGACGGAAGAAACTTCTCATTAAATTCCCTCGTGAAGTTTTCTCAAGTCCAAGGGGTCTGCGCTCTCTCCCACTTTTCCCTTATCACGTCCCACCAAACACGTACTACACCCTCAAATTGGAAAGCAGCAAAGTTCACTCGCCTATCTTCGGTATAGCCTAAGACAGCGAATATATTGTTCATCCTCTCCAACCAATTCTCCGCTACCTCGGAATCAGGTTCCTCAGTGAATTTAGGCGGATTAAATTTCAGGAAACTCTCCAAGACTCTATCTTCCCCTCTATCCTGGCCCCCGGATTGGTTAATTGGCCCTGGACCCTATCTTTTAATGGCAGTAACCACTTGTTTACCCTTTAGATTCTCTTGTCTCTGGGTCGGTCTAGTTGTCGATCCCTGATCATCCCCTTGAGGTTGGGTTTGCCTAGTTTCACGCTCACGACTTCGACCACTCCTTCGTCCGTCCATAATCCTAGTTATGCCTAGTGCAAGAAATAAAATAATTACACGAGAAAATACTTAAAATAAGAGCCAATCATGAAAATATTAAAAATAACAATAATTTACATATATTAGCACTTTAAAGTCTATACAATTAGCAAGTCATAGGGGCATTTACAAAAATATAGCATACAGGTGCCACAAAAGTACTTTTAGTCATGTACGACCAAAGTAGAGCCAAGTGGCTCAAAAGTAGGCCACACAGTCAAACAAAATACAATGATCTTTGCACTAACATCACCCCAACTATTTCTAGCTATAAAAGTCAAAAGATCTATCACGCTAGTCTAATCATCAGTAGGACTATCAGATGGAACCTCCTCCTCAAGTTCCTCCTCGAAAGGCTCCTCCTCACTACCCTCTTGAACTGGACTCTACACAACCTCCATCACCTCATCAATCTACATACTAGCGTCGGCCAAGATTCTGGAAGCCCGATCATAGACCTCCTTGCCTATCCTAATAAGTCGAGCTCTAACCCTCTGAACCTCATCACGAGCAGTCTCAGCCCTGGCCATCTCGTCCACCACAGTCCCCTCTAACTCGGCGATCCTAGCACTCTGAGCATTTACCATAATGCTCAACTCCTCAACCTCCTGCAGTAAAGATCGGTTGGTATTTACCAACTGACGACGCTCGTCATCAAGGGACAGTACTAGGTCATTAGGATACGCGTACATCACCCTACAGAGACATCGAGGAAACCTAGTAGAATGCGAGTAACGCACACGAGCTTCTCCACCAAGGGTTCGATAATAAATAGGCCTAAGAGACTCCACGTGACTATTAGCATGACCATTACCATTAGCAGCATATCCTTCATTTCCATTCTCCATCCCTGCAAAACAACCACAATTTCTGATTTAGAAATTTAAAGTCACTAACTCGTCAAGCATCACTCAAAGTATAACTAAGGTATCCCATTCCTATTCTTAGAAGTAAAGTCTCTAGTATATCTTCCAAATAGATCTCTAATCTAGTGTTCTGATACCAACTATGACGCCCCCATTTCTCCTGAAGACGAACCAAAGGGTATCGACGAAACGCCTGCCCAACTTTTGTCAGGACTCAATACAATTCCAATTCAAACTTAAAGGATGACGACTAATAATCAAAATCGAAATAAATACAAGAAGTCATTTCCATACATGAATATTCAATCTTACATCACAAGTTTCAAAGTACATTCACTTTTTCAAAATATACAACTTCCAAAAGATATCTAGTCCAATACATTTAAAACCTTAATCAAAAGTGCCTCAAGTCGGCTTCTCCATAACTCTTTCCGTCTCGGCCCCTACTAAGGAAAACAAATCTAATAGGATGACCTAACGCTCAGTGAGGCCAAGAAAATATGCAAAACACATAGTTCAGGTAGTGATAGCATTTAAGTGAGAATTAAAGCTGTAACATTCAAGTAACTCACAATTTTCAATTAAACACATTCAATGAGGATACAGGAGCTCTCAGGAGCTAGGTTCCACTTGCTTTGCCAAGGCTCGATCGAATACCTCTCCATGATGACACTCCGTCAACCAGGTCGGCATTTAAGTCCGTCGAACTCCACTTACTTCACAGTTCCGTCCACCATTACACCGCACCAGGCCCGAACTTCTATAAAAGATACTACTACTCGAGTAGGCCAAGCAAGATCTCTTAATAGATCAAACATACAGTTATCTCATGGTTCACCAAGTTTCTCGACCAAGCCCTTGCTGGCTCGAGTCGCAAGATCGACCAATTGAGATTTGGGTGTCCCCCAATTCAATTATAAGTCGAGAAGATTCACTCCAACCATATGTAAACAGTTCAATTATAAGTTGAGGAGATTCATTCCAACCATATGCAAACAGTTCAGTTATAAGTCGAGGAGATTCACTCAACGACATGCAGACAGTTCAGTTATAAGTCGAGAAGATTCACTCCAACGATATCCAGACAACCAAATACAATTCAGTTATACAATCAGGTAAAAGAGAACGAGTGTGATAACGTACACACTCGACTCAATAGTTGTAAACCATTCAGTCCATAAGAAGTAATTCACATAATTGCAACAAATCATGCACTTGACACTCACCAATCAAAATAAAGGAATAAGTGCTCCAACAAGCTTTTAGACGTCCACTTCAAGATCCTCTTAAAGGTCCCTTGAGCGCCTGAGCAAATGATAATTGACTATTACACACTATTACTTACAAACCCCTTGCTAACAAAGAAGATTGTACACTTGTACAATACTAAGAAAATATCATGAAAAAGAGTCTTAATTACTCAAAAATCGAGACTCAAAAGTGGGGTTTAATAACACAAGAAAAACTGATTTCCTCCATAAAATCAAGTTTAAAACGGTCAATCAATATCAAAGGATAGAGAAGAGTTTCCAAAAACTCATTTCCCAACAAGTCGGAAAAATTCAGTTTTAAGTGACAATCTTTGAAATTTCAGATCTTTCACTCAATAAGTCCAAAATTGAAAAACTTTGTATCGTTGGAAACTAGGTTCAAAGTTTTAAAAATTCCTAGAAGACACTTTTCCAAGATTTTAAACGGAAGACATTCAAATTTTCAACTCAAAGTGGCTGATTTGAGCATACAAGACAGTTTCAGTATTATTTTTTGGCAAATTTTGGAAATTCGGAAAAATTCACAAAAAGTGAACTAACCTCTGAAATTCATAACACAACAAGATTTCCTAACAAAGTTTGAAACACAACAAGTGGAACTAAATTCGGAATTTTGAGTATCAAGATATAGCAGTTCAAAGTCGGTAAATTTTTACTGCTAAATAGTGAATTTCCAGATTTTAAAAAGTAAACTTTGGGATATCATTTGGGTATCGAAATGGTCTTATAATGACACCAAATTTGGTGCAATTCAACTTCCATATGAGGACTACTCCTCTATCAAATTTCACATGAAAAATCGTACGGGAAGGCAGTTAACAAAACTACCAAAATTTAGGAAATTTTTAAAGCAAATCTGTCTTCTTTCTTTCTTTTCCTTTTTCAAATATTTTGCCCAATGAAATCAACTCCAATTCTGTCCATTTCTCAAACCAAGGTTCTAGGAACACTTAATAAGTATTTGACAAGCAATGGACATCAAAAATTTCGAAACAAAACGTCCCAAATCAAACCTAACCAGTCGCTAGCAAGAAGAAAGGGTTTTCTAGATTTCCAGCTTCAGCATAGTTTATAAATTGAACCATATCTCACTCAATACAATTTGAAATTGAGAATGGTTGGTGGCGTTGGAAACTAGACTCAAACCTCTACATTTCATCAGAACAAGTCATTTTCAAAATCAGTTCATAAGTGAGAAAAAATAGAGCCACAAAATGCAGCTTCTACCATTCTCTTGGATAGACTATCAGAACAGGACAGCAAACTTTGCCGATTCACTAGGCTCACTCAGTTCGAACTAGAAAGTGAATTTTACACCGTTGGAAAGTTACAAATGTGTAGTTTCAAATTCTGTAAACAGCAATCAATTTTGACTTTTATACAAAGAGATATGTTCGATCAAAGTGGTACTGTTCAGACTGCCTGAACACATTTTCCAGTTTTCTTCAAATTTCGAAATTTCAAGTTTTGCTCGACCAATTCAAATGATTTTTAGTAGAAAATTTCTACACACCGTATACAACATATATCAACCAATTTCACAACAAAACAACCCACAAAAATTTGAAAGGCAGGTACGAAAAGCACTAGACAGATTCGGCCAGTTCTAGTTCCTCTCATTTCTCAACTTTCTCTCCATTTCTAACCGTAATTCCTCTCATTCAACACATAAACAACATTAAACAAGCATTTAATCCTCAAGACTGCTAGCTTAACATTTAAAGCAAGAAATTAAACACCTCAAGTCCGCTAGCCTAATCCATGCTTAGGGTTCAAACCCTTGCACTTCCAACCGTAAATCTTGTATTAAATGGAGAGATTAGAGGAGTGGATAGTTACCTCCTTAGTTCTTGAAAAAATCAGAAATTTCACCACTAAAAACTCCAAGAATCACCAAAAAATGAAGCCTTTAACCAAACTCAAGCTAATCTCCAAGTGGTTTTGAAGTTGGTTGCAATTTTAGAGGTAAAATGGGAGCAAGAATTAAACAAGATGAAGAAGCTTTCTTTCCTTTCTTTCGCTTGCTGTTCGGCCGGCTATGGAGTGAGGAGAGAGAGAGGGTTTTGTGTTGTGAAGCTTCTCTTGGAAGGTTAAGGAATTTGTGGCTAAAAGGTGTTCAAAAGTCAACTAGGAATAGTGTCATGCGCGGGTGTCGTACCACCGTTTTCTCTCTTGCTTGTTACACTTGTACACTAATTCTCAAATATAATTCCTTTAACACTATAATTATTCACTCTTAGTAGTCTAGTATAATTTTCTTAAATTTTCACTTAGTCATTTTGACGCGAAATGCGCGAACTTTCGATTCGTGCGCAATAAAGCGAAATTTAAAACGATTCAAGTAACGATAATATAACTAACTCATACTAGGTAAATAATCATAAAAATAACTATTTTAGAAATAGAAACATGAGTCCTCACAACAATTATCCAAAATCATCAGAAATCAAGCGTGGAAAAATAACAGCCCTGATATTGTCTAACACAAAAGGTAGAACAAAATCAGGGTAATAGTCAAAAGTCTGGGTATGTTCTATGCAGTTCTCTTCATATTTTTCCAACACGTCTGCGCATCTATTTGCTTCTCGAAAATTATGGTAGAAAGATACCTGCTGAAATGTAGTCAATAGCTCTTTGCAATAAAAAAGAATAGGGGAAAGCTCATGAGAAATTAGAGAATTATTTTGGAGAAGAAAGAGTATAATTTTTTAATCCAATTCCACTTCAAGAAAGGAGATGTTTAGCAAATTAGCCAGGTGTGATCTTTCTCTGAGTGCCCAACATTTAGCATAAGGCACTGAACAAACTCCTAGATTGTTGGCTTTCAAACTCCTAGATTTCTAGCAAAGCCAACAATCTAGGGATTGTTACAATCCTTGACGATTCCTCCTGCACCTGCCTTATTGAATGGGCCAGCAACTAAGCCATCAGTGTTGAGTTTTGCCTAATTAGGGTCTAGTGGGATCTATCTAATATAGGAATCTATCTTGCTAGCAGTACAAGTCTTGCTTATAGGTACCTAGTAGGAAAAATTCTCGTGCAAGGTTAAGATAGAGGTTCACTAGGTCTTGTTTATAAGAATTAGGATTGAACAGCTTGGAGTTACGGGTGTTCCAAAGGCACCAACATCCAAAGTAGAAAATGGTGCCCCATGGAATGTTGTTAAAGGGAGAAGTTATGTTAAAGAAACAACCTCTTGATCCAGTCATGAAAGTCTGAGTTGGTTGAAGACAAGGATAGTGCAAAAGGGTGTCTATTCCAGAAGCTGGAGGCAACTCTGCAGTTTTTGAGAACATAATCCATGTCTTCAAAGAGCTCCTCACATAAAGGGTAGGAGGCATCACTAATAATGCTGCAGTGGTTGAGAAAACTCTTTGTGGGTAGTCTCTTTAGATTTGCAAGCCACAAGAAGTGTTCAACTTTTGAAAAAGCATGACTTTCCAAATCCATAGAAAAAAGCAGTTGGGGTCGGGGCTTGGAGGAGATGAGTTAAGGTTTTATCAAAGATTGCATGCTGATTTGGAGGTGAATAGTCCATTTGAAGAGGGAGCCCAATGAATTGTGTCATGTAAAGGATCTACTCCCTACCTAGGGGTGCCCTTGATTTCCTCCAAGATGTGGTTGGGAAAGTGAAAGGAGACTTTGTCAAGGTTCCATGAGACATGGTTCAAAAAGAGGTTTGTGACTGTTAAGTTTTCTTCCACTTCTTGTAGCGGCACCTAAATTTGACTCCTAATAGTGCTAGATTTGAGCCATCTATCATCCTAAATTTTGATTATTTGTCCATTATTAATGGACCAAATGATTCCTCTATTAAAGAGTTCAAGCCCCTATTGTAGGCATTTTTTATTAATAGACCCTATAGAGTTATTCAACTAGAGATTTCAATAGTTGAGTAACCTAGACTCATCAATTTATTAGCCCCTGAGAATTTTTACCCATCGTTTGTTGCTTTCTTGAGAGATGTTCCAATACATTTTTGCCTTGGCAGCTTTATTGAGTAAAGTCATTTATTTTAAGCCAAGTCCTCCCAGGTGTTTTTCTTTTGTGACAGAGTTCTAGGCAACTAAGTGAATTTTTCTTTGGTCAAAAGGTGTTCCCCAAAGGAAATTCCTCTCTTCTTTGTCAATATCTTGGCAGAGCTTTTGAGGCAAAGGAAGACGTTACACATGGTAGGTAAGAATTGCAGCAATGAATTGCTACACAATTATTTTTCTATCAATAAGGGATAGTAGTTTGGATTTACATCCCTGCAACTTTTTCTTGATTTTCTCCATGATGAATTTATAATTTTTTATTGAGGCTCTAGAAGTGGCAAGAGCAATACCAAGATAAGAACCCAGGTCTTCAGTGTCATTGATGTTTAGCAGGTTTGTAATGGTCATTTTGATCTCCTTGGGAGATATTGGGAGAGAAGATAATTTTTTACTTCTGAAGATTGATAGCTAGGCCTGATTAGAGACTGAATTCATTAAGAGCAGCTTTGACTAATTGAAAGGAGTTAGTTTCAGAGGTGCTGAAAGGAATGACATCATCTGCATAAAAGCAGTGAGAGACAGTTGGTCCACTCCTACCAAATTTTAAGGGTTTCCACAATTTCTCTTGACAGAGAAGTTCAATTTTGTGAGAAAGAAATTCCATGCTAAGGATAAATAGGTATAGGGATAGGGGATCCCCTAACTTAATTTCGCTAGAAGTGGTAAAGAACTCAGTTGGTTACCTGTCGCGCCCCATTTTTTCGCGATGGAAATAAAGTGTTTATAAAAAGATGTATACAAAGGATGTGATTTATTTAAAAATATGTGAAAAAGACCTAGAATGGGACTTAAAAAAATGTGACAATTTGGGTCCAAAATTTAGTCTAAAAGGGTTTCTAAGAAAAAGATGAGTCACCACTTGATATGGAGTTTTGGTGTACCAAGTCACCCAAAAAATAAAATAAAATAAAACCCTTTTGACAACTCCAGGTCTTTGAAAACAAGAGAAAACGAGTTCGGGAGTCGTGTTTGAAGAGAGGGAAGGCAAAGATTCGATTAATTCAAACCTAAGGCACCCTTTCAATCTAGTCTAAACTAGTTGCATGGTTTAGTTGAATTTTCTCTAATCTAACCTTGAAGGGGTCATGAGCATGCATGAATAAAATTCAAAGAAAAGAAAAGAAACTTAAATTATATATTTAGATATAAATGGCCAAAGAATAGGAATGCAACATAATGAGTACGGGAGACAAAAACTCGTGACATAATTTTCTTATACAAGGATTAATTGGTATTTAAACTAAAAAGTTATAATCGCCCATTTCCATGTTCAAAAATAATTCTCCTAATATGAACAAGCAAATGAACTAACTTATTCTACAATTTCTTGAATGAGATGCAATTCTAAATGATATGATTAACACATATAGAGGATAGGGGTAAAATAATAGGGAATATCGTGCAAATGAGAAAAGATCCTAAAATAAAAATATGCATGAAAATGTAATGAATATCACACAAAGATGAATCTAACGTATGAACAATCTAAGGGTCTAGCGTTGGACTAGCCCATCTCTAAAAATCCTTACTAGCATTGGACTAGCAAGTAAGCGGAGGGGAAAAAGCCACAACTAGCATTGGACTAGTGTGGTGACGTCATGCATTTTTAATACATAACAAGACAAGTAGGCATAAATTAAAACAAATAAACACATAAGAGTACGTAGCACGTAACACATAAGCATAATATCTAGATGTAAAAATCCTAAAGAAAGCGGGTAAGGCACGTAATACATAAACCATATAAACACACAACCTACTTATTACATCGGGGAGCGCCTAACTACAATCTAAAAGGGAAAAACATAATAAAACAAATCTAATTATCCTATCTATTATATTTTTGAGGTATTTAAATGCCTCTCGAATCATTATAAAAATTAACTAAAACATATAAAAGAAAATTTGAATGAATATTTAAATCAAATAAATAAAGCATATAAAAAAATATATAAACACATAAGAACACGTAGCAGCATATAAGAGCACGTAATTGACATTGAAATAATAATAATAGGGGTACCTCCCTTTTGAAGTGGTGACCTAATGGAATTACACGGCCCTATTTATACTCAAAATGAACAAAAGAATCATGACACCAATTTAATTGAAAAATAATAATAAAAATAAAAATTCATCTTAATATGTCAAATGCATAGAAATTTAAGAACATCTAAAATTTATAATTTAAATATATTCAAAAGTGACATAATTAGCTATTAAAGAAAAGAAACAATCATAATAAAGAGAGATAAAACTCACCAGGGACTGAATTGCAAAAAAAATGAAAACTTTTGGGGATAAAAATTATATTTTTCCAAAGTTCAGGGGTCAAAATTAAATGAAAGATAAAATTCAGGGACCAAAATGCAGTTAATTTAAGGACCAAAGTGAAAGAAATTTAAAATGTTCTGAGCCACAGTAAAAGTACTCCAAATATCAGGGGCTAAAGTGAAAATGTTGGTTTCTGCCTGGGTAAGGAAAGGCCATCGGCCATCATTTTATTTCTTCGGCTGAATACTAGTTAAGCCCAGCTGAAAGTCCAAACCAAAACACACAGGCCAGCCCGTCTTTTATTACTCAAATCCAACCAAAATAAAAGCATGGGTCTGACCTTCTAGCCCAACCAAAAATAAGAAACAAGCCCACCAAAAAAAATAAAAATTAGTCCAACCCACTTTTCTTTTTTCTTTTCTTTCCTTTCTTTTCTTTCTCTTCTTCTCTTTTCTTTCTTCTTCCTCCACTTCCCATCCGTTTCTTTTTCTTCTTCTTCAGCCAGCTGAACTTCAACTGGTGGCCATGGTGGCTGCTGGTGGCACCGCCGTCACTGGCAGTTGCCGGCGATTTCTCCGGTCACCGAATTTCACCAAAATACATTCTCTCACTCGATTTTTCGCGTAGATTCCATTTTTGAACTTAGTTTTAACAAAAAATTGACCCTAAAGTAGCCAAAACATCAAAAAAAGTCCAGTATTTTATATTTTTAAACCCTCAAATCTTCACCAAAAAAATCATAAAATTTATACTACAACACTCCTTGTGATTTTTACAATATAACTATGAACTAAAATCAATAAAAATAACAACAAATATGACAAAATTAAACCAAAACAGTCCAAAAAAATAAAAAATCCTTCAAAAACTTTTAACACTCAAAACTCCAAAATTTTTTGAATAACCACACATTTTCAGACCTACACTGTCAAATGGTCATCTATTTTGACAAAAAAATATGCACAATGCTCAGCTTTTAATTCGTTTTCCATTTTGGCATTTTTACAAACACCTAACATGCATTCACAGAAATCATCTTTTTTCCTTAATTTCATACATGGCTTGCCCCAAAACTTCAACAACACCACATAGCAACAACATCAGTAAAAGAAAGAGACAAATAGATAGCAAAACATGAATTTAATCTAATTAGTTAATAAAATGAAAAGCTGGAAAAAAGAAAAGAAAGAAAAATAAAAAAAATAATACCTCAATGAGGAGTTTGGTCCCTTGGTCAAAAGTTTTTGATGAAATTTGCCAAACTCCCAAATAGCCTAATCGATCGTTGCTTCCTTTTGTTGTTTTAAGTTGTGTGCGAGTGTGTTGGGAGAAAAAGGAGAAGGAGCTGAGAGGGAGAGAGCCGAGAGTTGGAGTGTTTTTTTTTTGTGTCTGACTTCTCCCTGTGTGTCTCTTGAGTGTTGAGAGACCGAAAAACTCATGGCCGAGAGGGAGTCAAATGGGTTTGGTTTCTTTCAAAATGATGGCTTCTGCCAAATGAAAAGAAAAGTCCGTGGGAATTGAGTGTAGAATGGGTTAATAGGGGTTTTGGTAGAAAAAATGATGAAAATGTGTAAGTTTAGTCATGATTTGATTTTGATCTTTTTTTTTCTTTTTTTTTTTCTTTTTTTTGATTTTGTTTGTTTTTTTTCTTTTTCATAATTTTCCTTTCTTAAAATAAACCTAGAAAAAAATGAGAAAAAAAAATTAAAATGCAAGAAAATAAATAACTCATTAAATAGAAAAAAAATTCAAGGAAACATTAAAATTGACAAAATTTTGGTATTTACAGTTTGCCCCTCTTTGTCTTAGAGTTTCGAAGAAACTGAAGACAAAAATGTAGACACCAAAATACTTACCTGTCTCTTCTAACTGCACCTGAGTTAAAAATAAACAAGCCAACACTTGGCTGAAATTATTGAACAAAATATGTAATGAAATTATAAAAAAACGCGACCGAACTCATGTAGAGTTGCCTACGTATCCCGCCATGGGAATCAGGTCAAACGTAGTTCGAATTACAAGTGAACCACAATAAAACAAGTGCATTGACCATCTGTGATATTTCCAAAGTCGAAAAAGTCTAAGCTTTCAAAACTTCAAAACATGAAACACAAAATGAATGAGAAAGCGCAATTGTTAATCAAATAATCAAAAAAAACGGTCAGTGGGATACGACCCAAGCCGGCCGAGATTGGTAGGATAAAACCCAAGCCCAACGAACATAAAACCGGTCAGTGGGATAAACCCCGAGCTTGCCGAGGTTGGTGGGATAAAATCCAAATCCAACAAAAATAAAAACAGTCAGTGGGATAAAACCCGAGCCTGCCGAGATTGGTGGGATAAAATTCGAGTCCAACAAAAATAAAAACGGTCAGTGGGATAAAATTCGAGCCTGCTGAAATTGGTGAGATAAAATCTAAATCCAAACCCAACAAACATAAAAACGGTTAGTGGGATAAAACTCGAACCTGCTGAAGTTGGTGGGATAAAATCCGAACCCAACAAACATAAAAACGGTCAGTGGAATAAAACCCGAGCATGCCGAGGTTGGTGGGATAAAATCCAAATCCAACGAAAATAAAAAGGTTAGTGGGATAAAACTCGAGCCTGCCAAGATTGGCGGGATAAAACTCGAACCCAACATAAATAAAAACGGTCAGTGGAATAAAATTCGAGTCTGCTGAAGTTGGTGAGATAAAATTCAAATTCAAAAAACATAAAAACAGTCAGTGGGATAAAATCCGAACCGGCCGAGATTGGTGGGATAAAATCCAAGCGCAACAAATATAAAAACGGTCAGTGGGATAAAACCCGAGTTTGGCGAAGTTGGTGGGATAAAACCCGAGTCCAACAAACATAAAAATTGTCAGTGGGATAAAACCCGGCCTGCCGAAATTGGTGGGATAAAATTCGAGCCCAACAAACATAAAAATAGTCAGTGGGATAAAACCCAAGCCTACCGAAGTTAGTGGGATAAAATTCAAGTCCAACAAACATAAAAACGGTCAGTGGGATAAAATTCGAGCCTGTCGAAGTTGGTGGGATAAAATCTAATCCCAACAAACATAAAAACGGTTAGTGGGATAAAACTCGAACTTGTCGAGGTTGGTAGGATAAAACACAAGCCCAACAAAAAAAAAGGGTCAGTGGGATAAAATCCGAGCATGCCAAAATTGATAGGATAAAATTCAAACCTAACGAAAATAAAAACGGTCAGTGGGACAAAATTCGAGCCTGTCGAGGTTAGTGGGATAAAATCCAAAACCAACAACAAAAAATCGAAAGAAATGAAAACATAAGTTCTATACTATCAAACTGCAAGATCAGAATGCATGTTGCTCAAAAGGTAATAAATCAGGAAAACTTACCTGGTGGACTTACAATCCTTTTGATTTTTCAAACTTTAAAAGAAAGAGAATAATGATTTACTTTTCTTTCTTCGGAAATGTACAACGAAACTTGGAGCTCAATCCTTCTACCGTTTGCCCCAGTGTAAACCGTGCTCAGCTAACCCGGTATTGTGTCACATAATTTTTCTACAAAAAAGAAAAAAGGAAAAGAAATAACCATGACAGAAACACGGCCACCACCATATGATCCCTTTACCTTGAGAGTCGTGTAAACATGAGTTTCAATATCGACAAATCGCTCCCTTAGGTTCGATCGACAACCCCTTCAGAATCTTTGCAACTGCCCAATGTCAATTGACCATATTTTATTATCATAGGACTTTCAATTTCATGACTCCTTTGGAATAAATTATAGGGGATTTTCTTTTGAATGAGACCCAATAAATGAGAAACATGAACAATTAAAAAAATATATATTATTCATCATGCAATAATGCTAATATGAAATAAGTAATGATACAGAATAAATAAATAAAATAGTAAAACAAAATTGGTGAATTTTTTGAATATAGATCCAAGGATCAAAAGTTGGATTCATATTTAGAGGACGGCCTTTGATGAGGAAAAATGGTCCATCTGACCCCTTCGACGTCATCTATTTTGGAATTCATTGTCGATAAAAGAACAACAGTATGAAAAAGACCCAAATCAACATAGTCACCAGCTTTCAGACCTCAGCATCTTCTTCTTTGTTGTTGATCCTCTTGTATTTCAAAACTCTACCTCAGCGCCCTTTCGGGGTTTCACTAAGGTTACCCCCATCCCTTTTTTTTGTTTTTGTTTTTCTCTTTTTTTTTCTTTTCTTCTTTTTTTTCTATTATTTTTTTATTCTTCTCTCTTTTTTTCTTTTTCTTTTTCTTTTTTCTTTTTTTTTAGAAGGTGCCCTTTCAGGTTTTCACCTAGAGACATAGACAAGACAATTTTAACCCCAACTATATCAATTCAGTCATACTTTGATAATGAGTAGCATCAGTGAGACAATCTTCCCTGACATGTTTCAGAAAAGTTTATATTTACATCATTTGCAAGTTGATTAAGAAAAATTTTTCCCCAAAATACTGCAAAAGATGAAAGTCGGCAATTTGGTTCTTGTGATTAGAATCGGATAGAGTAGCAAAGGAAAGGTTAAGGCTTGAAAGGCTTAACAGTGGATCATATGATGGGTTTGCAATCATTTGAGATAGCATTCTTTCAAAACTTACCCGATCTAGAGTGAGAAAGAGATAAAATTTGCCCCAATTTAATTCTAACCGAATTTCTCTATTTTCTTTTTCCTTTCTTTTTTCTTTTTCTTTTTTTCTTTTAAGAAATAAAATTGCCCCAATATGGGGTTAGCGATCTTAAGGGACTGCCAAGCAAAAAAGGAAAGTGGTTATGAAAAATCAAAAGGGAAAACAAATTAGGGATAGAATATCGAAATGGAAAAATGAGAGGAAGTATGTCTTAAATTTGTCTCTTGCAGTATTGTTAAAGAAAATTTTTTATAATCAAATGAAAAACTTTTTACACATGTCTGCATTGATTGGTTGGGGGAAAACTTGAACGTCCATTTTCATAAAGATAAGCGCTCCTCCGGATAGCACTTTCTTAACAATGAATGGTCCTTGCCAATTGGGAGCAAACTTCCCTTTAGCTTCATCTTGCATTGGAAGAATCCGTTTCAAAACCTTATCTCCAACTTCGAACAAACGGGGCTTGACTTTTTTGTTGTAAGCCCGAGCCATTCGTTGCTGATATCATTGTCCATGACACACGGCATTCAACCCCTTTTCATCAATCAGAGACAACTGCTCCTGACGTTCTCTGACCCATTCAGCTTCTTCTATCTGAGCTTCCATTAGAATGCGCAAGAAAGGAATTTCAACTTCTATAGGTAGGACTGCTTCCATTCCATACATAAGAGAGTAAGGAGTTACACCAGTAGAAGTTCTGATGGTAGTTTTGTATGCCATTAGTGCATAAGGCAGCTTCTCATGTCAATCCCGGTGTGCTTCAGTCATCTTACGAATAATCTTTTTCAAATTTTTATTTGCAGCTTCAACGGCTCCATTCATTTGAGGCCTGTAAATGGCCGAATTTCGATGTCTAATCTTGAACTGTTCACATAATCCATCCACCATATCATTATTGAGGTTCTTGGCATTATCAGTGATCAACGTCTCTGGTATCCCAAAACGACAGATGATATTATTTCTCAAGAAATCCGACACCACTTTCTTAGTCATATGCTTATAGAATGTTGCCTCAACCCACTTGGTGAAATATTCAATCGCCACTAAGATGAATCGATGCCCATTTGAAGTAGGAGGATCAATAGTTTCGATCACATCCATTCCCCAGATCGAACATGGCCATGGAGCAGTTATACTATGTAAGGAGCACGTATAACATCACCATGCATTTGACACTTAACACACTTTCTAATAAAATCTACACAGTCATGCTCCATGGTAAGCCAAAAATATCATGTTCTCATGATTTTCTTAGCCAGTAGATGCTCATTCATGTGTGACCCACAAAACCCACTATGCACTTCCTTCATCATATAATCGGCTTCTTCTTTATTGATGCATCTTAGAAGACCCAAATCAGATGTTTTCTTGTATAGCACTTCGTCATTCAAGAAGAATCTTGATGACATTCTGCATAAGAAACTTTTTGTAACAGAATCAGTATCAGGAGGGTAGGATCCCGTTTTCATGAATTCCTTAATATCATCGTACCAGGAACGACCATCGGTGACCCTTTCCGTAACCAGATAGTACGCCGGCTTATTTTGAAGTTAAATATGTATAGGTTCAATCACCAATTCATCTGGATGTTAGATCATCGAAGACAGAGTAGCTAAAGCATCAGCAAAGGCATAACGAGTGCGGGGAATATGTCTGAGTTTCAAATTCCTGAATTTGCTGGCCAAACTAAGCAAGTTACAATGATACAGCATAATTTTTGAATTCTGAGTTACCCACTGCTTAAGGATCTGGTGCACAAGTAAATCGGAATCGCTGAATACTATCAGGCCCTTGATCTCCATGTCCAATGCCATTTTCAATCCAAAAATACAAGTTTCATACTTAGCCATGTTGTTGGTACATGGAAACCATAATTTGGAGGTAGCAGGATAGTGTTTCCCTTCAAGTGACACTAAAACTGCTCCAATTCCAGCTCTGAAGGAGTTTGACGCACCGTCGAAAAATAACCTCCATCCAGGATACTGCTCACTCATGTCCTCAACTGCTCCAACGAACAGAATTTCTTCATCAGGAAAGTAGGTATGCAATGGCTGGTAATCATCATCTTTTGGATTTTCTGCCAAATAATCTGCTATGACTTGACCTTTGATTGCCTTTTGTGTCGTGAAAACAATGTCGAATTCGGAAAGGATCATTTGCCACTTAGCCATACATCTCGTGGGCATTGACTTTTCCAACAGATATTTTAGAGGATCAGAGCGTGAAATCAGGTACGTGGTATAACTGAGCAAATAATGTCTTAACTTCTGAACTGCCCATGCTAAAGCAAAATAACGTCTCTTAAGAAAAGAATAGTTAGCCTCATATGCTGTAAATTTCTTACTCAGATAGTGGATGGCTTGCTTCTTTCTCCCAGATTCATCATGCTGTTCTAGAACGCATCCAACAGCCTTATCAAGAATAGACAAATACATAACGAGAGGCCTTTCTGGCTGAGGTGGCACTAAGACCGAAGGATTTAACAAGTAATTCTTGATTTTATCAAAAGCTTGCTGACAATCTTCCTTCCACTCCATCGGCGCATTCTTTTTCAACAGTTTGAATAAAGGCTCATAGATAGAGGTTAACTGTGCAATGAATCGGCCAATGAAATTAATCTTTCCAAGAAAACTCTTCACATCTTTTTGATTTTTTGGAATGTGCATATCCCGAATTGCTTTTATTTTCACAGGATCTATCTCTATACTCTTTTTGCTGACAATAAAACCTAATAATTTGCCAGTTGGGGCTCCAAAAGCACATTTCGCAAGATTCAACTTCAAATTATATTTTCTCAATCTTTCAAACAGCTTCTTTAAATCAACCAAATGATTCTCGACTTTTTTGAATTTAATTATGATATCATCCACATAAACCTCCATTTCTTTGTGAATCATGTCATGGAACAGGGTAGTCATGGTTCTCTGATAAGTAGCTCCTGCATTTTTCAACCCGAAAGGCATCATTCGATAACAAAAGGTTCCCCAAAGGGTGATAAAAGAGGTTTTCTCTCTGTCTTCTTCCGTCATTAAGATTTGATAATACCCAATAAAACAATCACCAAAAGATTCAATTTCATGTCCAGCAGTATTGCCCAAAAGAATATGAATATTTAGCAAAGGAAAATCGTCTTTCAGACTGGCCTTATTCAGATTTCTGTAATCAACACATACTCGCACCTCACCAGAGATTTCTTAGGCACTAGCACAGGATTCGATAGCCAGATGGGATAATGAGACACCATGATTATCTTAGCATTGAGTTGTTTCACAATTTGTTCATTTATCTTGAAACTCATTTTTGGTTTGAATTTACGCGGCTTCTGCTTTACAGGCAAAAAATTTGGATTAGTTGGCAACCTGTGACCCACTATGTCTGTAGAGATCCCTGGCATATCATCGTATGACCATGCAAACACATCTTGAAATAGCATTAAGAATTCAATCATTTCCTCCTTCTGTTTCTTATTTAAATGAATGCTGATTTTAACTTCTTTAACCTCTGTCTTAGTGCCAATATTGATGAATTCTGTTTCTTCTAAGTTGGGTTTGGGTTTCTCTTCATACTATTTTAAATCCCTTGAAATAGACTCAAATTCTTCCTCAGTATTGCTCTCATTTTGAATTTCAGATTACATGATTTCAAGTTCATGAGAGATATCGAGGTTGTAACCATCGAATTCCAAAATGGTGACATCCAAAGGGTCAGAGGGTTTTATTTGTGGCCATCTGAAAATAGAATAGAACATAAGTAATAAATAAATAGCAAATACTAGAGAAGTCTTTCATTTCATTAAATTCAAAAATGCATCGAGACTTCACAAAAAGATAAATATACAGACATGATTGCTATTTAAAGACATATCCAGCCCAAACCTTTATTTCCGTTTCAGCAATTTTCTTGGATGAAGCAAAGTTATATTAACTTAAACGAGAATAAAGGTTTTAAAAAATGAAAGCAATTTCTTTTAACAAAAGATCCAGACTACCGTCTTATTTGGATATGATCTAGACAAAAGACAATCCTCTTAAATTTACCAAAATTCCTTTCGAGAGGAAAGATAATCAACAGTCCAATTCTAAATAGTTCCTTCAGTGATTGGCAAAAATTCTGCATTCTCTTATGCTCCCCCTCACAAGTGGCCCAGACAAATAGTTGAGACAGATCCACTTCAATCTCCTCCACAGGATTCTTCATTTCTGGCATAATCACCTCTGATGGATGAGAAAAACTGTGATATAGCAGTGGGACATTTAAAGCAGTTTGCTTGCCCTTCTTTTCAGCTTGTTTTCGAGCTTGCATTTCCCTTCTATCCTTAGTAGTTGGATGAAATTCCAGTCCAAATGTATCCTTCTGCGTCAGGATCTCTATTGGCTCCAAAATTCTTTGCAATTCCCTCCCAAGACCTTTTCCTATTTCATATCCGTCTCGGATCATCTCTCTAGCCATCATAATACTGGCCTCTGACAAATCTGATTGAGTCAGCGACTTATCCCTGGATGCCCATCCCACAAAGACGATGTCAGCAATGTGATGAGATGAAATTGGAGTCCTTTTTCTATTTTCACTATTGAACTTTGCATCAACGATCATGGTACAGTTATTCTCAGCAAACACAGTAATGAGCTGATCATTCGCAATAAACCTCAACATTTGATGCAAAGAAGATGGCACTGAATTGGAAGCATGTATCCAAGGTCTTCCAAGCAAAATATTGTAAACACTGGAGAAGTCCATCACTTGGCAAGTAACTTGGAATTGAGCAGGACCTATCTCTAATACCAGATCTGCTTCACCCATAGATTCCCTCCTTGAACCATCAAATTCTCGAACCACAGTTGCAGATGAACGGAGTTTAATGTCAAGAAATCCAAATTTGGTGAGAGTGTTCCATGGACAGATATTCAACGCTGACCCATTATCCACTAAAACCCTCGGCAAAAGCTTTCCATTGCAGCGGACTGATATATACAAGGCTCTGTTATGCCTGATCCCTTCTACAGTCAGATCATCATCGGAGAAGGCAAAATGATTAGCAGGAAGTACATTCCCCACAATGTTAGAAAATTTATCCACCGGAATATCTTTAGGGACTTGAGTTTCGTTCAGAATTTTGATCAACGCTTCTCTGTGTAGCTCGGAGGTTAAGAGAAGATTCAGAAAAAAATCTGAGTAAGCATCATATCCATCTGCTCCACTATTTTGTATTCATTTCTCTTCAGCATCTTCAGAAAATCTACAACTTTATTTGCAGACACACGAGGCTTGGGTGTCGGAGATTTAACCTTGGCCCTAGACTGAACATCAATATCAGAGTTTTCCATAATTCTCCTAGATGTGGTAATAGTAGATACCTCTTCCTTTAAACATTTTTTTTATCTCCAACCAACATAATAGACTCCTCGTAGTTTCATGGCACCTCTTGCAGGTTATTGACAAGCATTTGTTCCAGAAATTCAAAAATGACAGGCTCTGATATATTCCATTCAAAAGATGGTAGATCCAGAATAAAAGAAGATTTGTCAACCTCAGAAACTCCCCCTTCCACTATAAATGGCTCTTCTTTTTCAAATATAAAAAATTTTAACTTTTCTTCAACATTATCATTGGCCATGGACTTTTCAACAGAAGACAATTTTCTCATTCTGGCGTGGTCAGCCTCCATTACGCCAAACACCTCAGTTTCATCTACAATATACTGAGTGGGATCGATAAAATCTCCATCAGCGATGATAACTCCCACAATGCTCCCATGCTCAAGTAAAGGATTCTTACTGATATTCAGTCCTTGTTCTCCCTTTCTTCTGAGAAGGATGTCTCCAGAGTCAATCATGTCCTGAATCTTATATTTTAAATCCCAACAATTGCCAGTGGCATGACCTGGACTTCCAGAATGATAAGCACAAATTGCTTGCGTATCATAACCTAGAGGAATGCCTTTGGGATAAAGTTTGGGAGGAACGGTGCCAATTTTTTCAGCTGCTTTTAACTGCTCATATAATTGATCACTTGGTCGGCCTAAGTTGGTGAAGGTTCAAAATTGCTTCTGAGTTTGAATTCCACTGGTTTGAAAAGGATTTTGAGAAGGGTTATTGTTTTTGCAATGTTGGTCTGGGATGGTAAATGGGACGAGTGTGATTTTGAAAGTTAGGTTGTGGTGTTGGAGGTAACGGTGAGGTATTCAAGTGACTTGGTCGGGAATGATGGAGTTGGGTAGTACTGTGGTAGACTGGTTAAGGATTAGTGTAATACGGGTAAGGAAAAGAATAGGTATGATGGTTCTGGGTCTGAAAGACGGGCCTTGATCCCATATAAAAGCAGTTTCTCCTTCTTTCTTTTTAAATGGAGGCTTTTTCCAATTGTTGCTTTGGTTTTGTAGAGCATCCAATTGCAACTTTAATGCAGACACATTAACAATCTTCCCTATTTTGACAAATTCATCATACTCCTCCAATTTGTTAATGATAGCAGCAAACGAACTTCCAGTCATGCGAAAGATCTCTTCAAAATAGGGTGGATCGTGAGTCTTAATAAAAGTACGAACAATCTCTTCCTCCGTCATAGGAGGCTCCACTTTAGCAGCTAACTTTCTCCACCGCTTTGCGTAGATCTTGTGATTTTCCGACTGCTTTCTTTTCGTACCCTCCAGTGTGGTTCGTGTTGGTGCCAACTCACAATTAAATTCATATTGCTTCACAAAAGCTGTCGATAGATCTAACTAAGTTTTGACTTCTCCAGACTTCAAATTTCAATACCAATCTAGAGCATCTCCCTCCAAACTTTTCGGAAATAGACGCATAGGCAAATTCTCATCATCCACAGGTTTACCTAACTTGTTGGCAAACATTTTGAGATGCGTCTTAGGATTTTCAGTTCCATCATACTTGCTGAATTTGGGAGTTTTGAATCCCAACGGTAGCTGAATATTTGGGAAAAGACACAAATCATCATAGTCCAACCCACTATGCTTGCTCAACCCTTGATTCTTTTTCATAAAATCATCGAGTCGATCCAACCTTCTCAATAGATCCTTGTCAATGGGTGTAAGTTGTTCTTCTATCGCCACTTTTCCTTGAGATGTCGTATCCAGTACAAAAGGCTCTGCAATGTGGTGGTGGGGTCTCTGAGGGTTGGGGGGAACGTTTAGATTGGTTTGTGGATGGGTTTGAGGGATTTGACTACTGGTTGGGTTCACCAATATATAATTTGGATGCATATGGGAAAAATCTAAATTTAGTCGGGTAAAGGTATTTTCAAGAGAATTGGGAAAAGAAGGAAGGAAAGTTGTTTGGGTATTGGATACGTGCGGTGGTTGATAGTCTTGTGCAGGTGGGTGATTATCGATAGGTTCTTGATTGTTGGGGACACCACCACCACTATTGCTTGCGACCAACTAATCAATTATACGCCTCTGTGCGGCCATTTCAGTACTTAACTTATTGAACTTGCCAAGTACCTCACTTAACTGAGTTCCCAATGCTGTGAAGTCCGGTGACGTAACCATAGCAGATCTTTCTGAAGTTTCTGGTACAGAACTCATATTTACAGGCTGTCTCAAGGCTCTACTTCGAGATCTGGTGATGATGGGGCTTCTTCGGGTAGCTATTGTGAAAAATACCTGATAGCGGAGAAAAGAAATTGATTTAAGAGTGGATTTTCTGTCAAATTGCTGTAATTTATTCAAGAAAAAGGAAAAAAAATATGAGTTAGTAGATATTTAAATAATTCGGATGCATGTCCTATAGGGGAGCCCTTTTCTGCCAAGGATAGGCCTAATATGATGCAACACCTTCGAAGTGAGGCCTGTTTATCAAACCTGTGTTTCAAAAAATAACTTTGCAAAAGATAATGATCATTTCATTGATGAATTTCAAAATTTCATACATCATCTACATTATTTCTCGAAGTTGATTTTGTGCAAGATCATTAAAGTTTTCAATCTATCTATCACAGCGTCTTTTGACTCTCTGGAATAGGGATTCTGCATGTGTTCAGCTTGATCATACAACTTGCCACACTTTCTTTTCAACTCATGGTGTCTTTCTTGCATTTCCTTACATAGCCTTTTATTCTTCTCTGCCAGACCCTTATTCACTTCCACAGATTGCCTTAATTGTGCATTTTCTCTGTCCTTCGCCGCAATGATAGCCATTAATTTCTTGACTTCCTCGGACTGTTCCATCAATGGTCGCTCAGCATCAGATTCTCTAAGCCACTCCTCGTATTGAGGGGTAACTAAAGCCATCTGTTTAAGTTGTGGAACATAAGCGATACACTTATCATCGGACAGCATTCCCTAAGCTTCGACAATTGGTATTTTTATCGGAATTTTGTCTGGACAGATCCCTTTGACAAAACTAATAGTGAAATCGATCAAATCAGGTGTAAGTGGTACTCCTTGAATGCGTCCTAACTATCTGAGAAACCTTTTAGGAGTGTATGCCATGATGCCTTGAGTTCCAATAGCGGTATAAAATCTGATGTCTTGGCACGCAGAATAGGGTTAAAACAATCGGTCCAGTCTAGTACCCATCTAATCTTTTGATCTGGCAATACCCTCAGAAAGTCCAACCATTCTGATGCATTTCTTGACAAATTGCTTTTGTCCACTCTCTTATGATAGGTAACTATCCAATTATACCCAATCAACGGTAGACCATCAGGAGCAGCCAACTGTCTCTGAAAGTGTTCCATGGCCCATATATGCAAGATCCGATTTGACCCATAAAAGAACTTTGACCCCTTTTGACAGTTGGTACACGCAACAAAAATGCCAACCAACACAGTCGGTACTATAGAGGCTTGTCGATCTTTAATCCCCAAAAACAAGTCAGACAAGAGTTTAGTGATTTTGAAACCAATTTTCTTATCTTTTCTAGGAAACAAATAAATCCCTGCCATCACAAGTCCATACACCAGTGGCCTCTTACATTCCCATGTTACCTTAGATGTAAATGAAAAATCCTTCGAATGCTTATCAAATCCGTCTTTCATTGCAAATCTGTCAAACAAAAATTTTACATCTATGCTCTGTTCTGATCCTCACACTACAAACTCTTTTAATCCAGTAAAATGATAGAATTCGATCTTGCCAGAAGTAATTGGAAATATCACTGTTGTACCCTTTACTGGCAAATTCAGAAGATCGGCTACCTCTTCAATTGTCAGAGTTAGCTCCTTGTTTCCTATCCTAAATGTTGAGCCGTTAGGATCCCATAGTTGAATTAAAGCTTCTACCAAATACCCATCTAATTCAATGTTTTTGAAATCTCCAATTGGACTGAAGTAGGAGGCAACCTGATTGATCTCACTAAATGAGAGAAGCCCTGGCCATCTTCGAACCTCCATTGAAATCGCTAACAACTGACTGATTCGTTGAGGTCTGTCCATCTGAAGCACGTAACCTCGATTAAATACCTTACCTACAGGCCTCACTCCTCCAGTTTTACAAAAATTTAAACATGAATATCCCATAAATGGTTAATTACCTAAGGAAAACAAGGTTGGTACATTCCTAAAATGGGATTCCCTAAATGGCATTCTCTCTAGGGTTAATGCATGATACCAATTTATTAAACGAATAAATATGCAATACGATAATTGAAACATGATCTAAAGGTGCCTCAATTAGATGCCAGGATAAGCCTAAAATGACATGCGTATATGTATACATGCGATGGATTGAAATTTAGACGTGTTATTTACAAAAGACGGTCTGTCCTTAACGAGTACCACGTCAGGACTTGTATTTCTAAGATTTGTGTATGCAGAAAAAAAGAAAACAAGGAGAAGTTAGTTCAACAAATAACACATAGCACGTTGAAACAATAAATGATACAAGAATGGAAAGTAAAGAAAGCAAAGAAAGAAGGGTGGAATCCCTCCCCTCGTGTCTAGTGTTCTTAGTAAGGTAGATGAAGGTTCTATCTTAGGTGATTTCTAAATGGATGCATGAGGTTGGCCTCACTAATGCATCTAAAAACGATAAAGTTTCAGATTCCCAAGCCTTCAGACAAAAGGGCTAAGGATCATCAATTCCAAAGCCCTTAGTCAGTGACTCGAGTGATCCCCCAGACATTGCTACGTGCACGTCGTGCCACGGCCATATGTCCAAGTGAATCGATCCTAATCCTAACAGGGAGGAGTGGTGTGACAACCACTAAAAGAAAATAAGATGTAAGGTTGTAAATAAATAGCGTATGCACGTATGAAGTACTCCTTTGAGGGGAGGGATTAACATTAAATGCACGTGAAGGCTCTAAGGTAATATTCCCCACCTCAAATGCAAAGCGCGAAACGAATAAGTAAATAAATAAACCATTCATCACATATACGTAAGACGAGGAACGATTACGAGTGTGAAATGCAAAACATCCTAAAAAAAGAAAAATGCAACCTAAAACATCCAAATATGATAAATAAAAGGGTTAAAAGGAGAAAAGACAACTAAACTAAGTGTTTGGACTCTCTAACGACCCCAGTGAAGTCGCCAAGTTGTCGCGCCCCATTTTGATGGAAAATAAATAAAGTGTTTATAAAAAGATTTTACAAAGGATGTGATTTTATTTAAAAATATGTGAAAAAGGACCTAGAATGGGACTTAAAAAAATGCGACAATTTGGGTCCAAAATTTAGTCTAAAAGGATTTTTAAGAAAAAGAGGAGTCGCCACTTGGTTTGAAGTTTTGGTATACCAAGTCACCCAAAAATAAAATAAAATAAAACCCTTTTGACAACTCCAAGTCTTTGAAAACAAGAGAAAACGAGTTCGGGAGTTAGGTTTGAAGAAAGGGAAGACAAAGATTCGATTAATTCAAACTTAAGGCACCCTTTCAACCTAATTCAAGCTAGCTGCGTGGTTTAGTTGACTTTTCTCTAATCTAACATTTAATTTTATCACATTTGGATATTTCCTACATGAATGCAAATCTAAATTTATAAAATATCAAAAGGGATTAAATATCCATGCAAGGGTTTAATTGATACCAATCGCATTAATTGCGAAGGCCAAAATAATTCTTTGAAAGGGTCACGAGCATGCATGAATGAAATTCAAAGAAAAGAAAAGAAACTTAAATTATATATTTAGATATAAATGGCCAAAGAATAGGAATGCAACATAATGGGTACGGGAGACAAAAACTCGTGACATAATTTTCTTATACAAGGATTAATGGGTATTTAAATTAAAAAGTTATAATCGCCCATTTCCATGTTCAAAAATAATTCTCCTAATATGACCAAGCAAATGAACTAACTTATTCTACAATTTCTTGAATGAGATGCAATTCTAAATGATATAATTAACACATATAGAGGATATGGGTAAAATAATAGGGAATATCGTGCAAATGAAAAAAGATCTTAAAAATAAAAATATGCATGAAAATGTAATGAATATCACACAAAGATGAATCTAACGCATGAACAATCTAAGGGTCTAGCGTTGGACTAGCCCATCTCTAAAAATCCTTACTAGTGTTGGACTAGCAAGTAAGCAGAGGGAGAAAAGCCACAACTAGCATTGGACTAGTGTGGTGACGTCATACATTTTTAATACATAACAAGACAAGTAGGCATACATTAAAACAAATAAACACATAAGAATACGTAACACGTAACACGTAACACATAAGCATAATATCTAGATGCAAAAATCCTAAGGAAAGCGGGTAAGGCATGTAACACATAAGCCACATAAACACACAACCTACCTATTACATCGGAGAGCGCCTAAATACAATCTAAAAGGAAAAAATCTAATAAAACAAATCTAATTATCCTATCTATTACATTTTTGAGGTATTTAAATGCCTCTCGAATCATTATAAAAATTAATTAAAACATATATAAGAAAATTTGAATGAATATTTAAATCAAATAAATAAAGCATAAAAAAATATATAATAAATATATAAACACATAAGAACACGTAGGAGCATATAAGAGCACGTAATTGACATTGAAATAATAATAATAGGGGTACCTCCCTTTTAAAGTGGTGACCTAATGGAGTTACACGGCCCTATTTATACTCAAAATGAACAAAAGAATCACGGCACCAATTTAATTAAAAAATAAAAATAAAAATAAAAATTCATATTAATATGTCAAATGCATAGAAATTTAAGAACATCTAAAATTTACAATTTAAATATATTCAAAAGTGACATAATTAGCTATTAAAGAAAAAAACAATCATAATAAAGAGAGATAAAACTCACCAGAGACTAAATTGCAAAAAATAAAAACTTTTGGGGACAAAAATTATATTTTTCCAAAGTTTAGGGGTCAAAATTAAATGAAAGATAAAATTCAGGGATCAAAACACAATTAATTTAAGGACCAAAATGAAAGAAATTTAAAATGTTCTGTGCCATAGTAAAAGTACTCCAAATATAAAGGGCTAAAGTGAAAATTTCGATTTCTGCCTGGGTAAGAAAAGGCCATCGGGCCATCATTTTATTTCTTTGGGCCGAATACTACTTAAGCCCAACTGAAAGTCCAAACCAAAACACACAGGCCAGCCCGTCTTTTATTATCAAATCCAACCAAAATAAAGCATGGGTCTGACCTTCTAGCGCAACCAAAAATAAGAAACAAGCCCACCAAAAAAAATAAAAATTAGCCCAACCCACTTTCCTTTTTTCTTTTCTTTCCTTTCTTTTCTTTTTCTTCTTCTCTTTTCTTTCTTCTTCCTCCACTTCCCATCCGTTTCTTTTTCTTTTTCTTCGGCCAGCTGAAGAAACGGCGGTCGCTGGCGACCTCTCCGGTCACCGAATTTCACCAAAATACACCCTCTCACTCGATTTTTCGCGTAGCTTCCATTTTTAGGCTTAGTTTTAACAAAAATTGACCCTAAAGTGGCCAAAACGTCAAAAAAACAGTCCAGTTTTTTATATTTTTAAACCTTCAAATCTTCACAAAAAAAAATATAAAATTTATACTACAACACTCCTTGTGATTTTTACAACATAACTATGAACTAAAATCAATAAAAGTAACAACAAATACGACAAAATTAAACCAAAACAGTTCGAAAAATAAAAAATCCTTCAAAAACTTTTAACACTCAAAACTCCAAAAATTTTTTGAATAACCACACATTTTCGGACCTACACTGTCAAATGGTCATCTATTTTGACAAAAAAAACATGCACAATGCTCAGCTTTTAATTCATTTTGCATTTTGGCATTTTTACAAACACCTAACATGCATTCACAGAAATCATCTTTTTTCCTTAATTTCATACATGGCTTGCCCCAAAACTTCAACAACACCACATAACAACAACATCAGTAAAAGAAAGAGACAAATAGATAGCAAAACATGAATTTAATCTAATTAGTTAATAAAATGAAAAGCTGGAAAAAAGAAAAGAAAGAAAAAATAAATAAAAAAAAATACCTCAATGAGGAGTTTGGTCCCTTGGCCAAAGTTTTTGATGAAATTTGCCAAGCTCCCAAATAGCCTAACGGATCGCTACTTCCTTTTGTTGTTTTAAGTTGTGTGTGAGGGTGTTGGGAGAAAAAGAAGAAGGAGTCGAGAAGGAGAGAGCCGAGAGTCAGAGTGAGAGTTGGAGTGTTTTTTTTTTTTTGTGTCTAACTTCCCCCTGTGTGTCTTTTGAGTGTTTTTTTTTCTTCCCAGAAACGTTAGAAGGTTGTATTGATAAACATTGTAAACTACAAAAGTATGGGCAAAGCCCAATCCACCTATACATCGTGTACACAGACACAGAGGAAGCTAGTGCTCCTCATCTAATGGAATGTCTCTTGAGTGTTGAGAGACCGAAAAACTCATGGCCGAGAGGGAGTCAAATGGGAAACCTTTATGGTAGGAAGCCTTTGACCATTCCTACCGTAGGCAGCCTCTCAGAGCATGACACGTGTATTTGTAAAATGAAGAGCTCACGGACCGTTATGTTGCAGTGGTAATACCAATTGAGATAAACCAAACAAGACATATACGGATGCAGCCTTTTTTCACCTTTAATTCCTCCGTTCACTGTGCATTGTTTCCCCACTGCTTTATTACATTTAAAAAATTGTGAAACTATAATTTTCTAATAAAATTAATAATAACATACCAATAATATATACCCATGACATAAATATACTAAGCAATTATAAAAAATATTTAGGATTATATAGTTACTTTAGAAGTTGCTCTCAAACACCGTGCAACTAAATTTTTCATTCAAACTAACGATAGTACCAAAAAAAAGACTAATTAATGAAAATACGATCTCGAAAAATTTTAATTCACAGTCACAATATGTAAATTCGTGATAAATACAAAAAAGTATGGTATTTTGATCATATAATAAAGGAAAGCCATAAAGAGCAGGCCATTTACGGGAAAAGTTTTCATTAATAAAAATACCAGCTCTTCACGGCTTTCTTATCAGTCCTCCAACGTATGAGCAAAGTGAAATTTTTTTTTCGATTTATACATAATTAAATTTTTTTTGCATTTTCACAAAAAAAAATGAAAATTTTTTATCAGAAAGCACAAAAGTCAAATTGATTGGTCTAAAAGGGAAAGGAATAGCAGATATGTACAGTACTTGTATTTCACGTTCGAAATGCTACAGTGCTGTTTTTGAAAAACACCCCCAAAAACATCTAATTCAAACGGAACCAATTTTCATTATTTAAAATACCAAATTTGTGAATGTGTTTTAACTGTTATCCATTAATATTCTAAAGTATCATTTTCCCATCAAATACCAACTCTTTAACATCCATTTTTCTATAAACAAATTTATTTATCGGATAAAATAAAAATATACCTGTTTTTCAATAAATAGTTATTTCCAAGAATTAGCTGGTGTTTTATTGAAAAACTGGTTTATTTTTATTTTATTCGACAA